>NC_081568.1:25302068-25409159 GCF_022355385.1 Mustela nigripes
AGGGGGAAGCAGGCTCCCTGCTGAGCAGAGAGCCCGATGCGGGACTCTCCATCTACTTGTGATTTCTCTCTGTCAAATAAATAAAATCTTTAAAAAAAAAAAAAAAAGAATTCACTCTAGAATTAGAGTTACAATTATTCAAGATTCTGTCACAAGAGTAAGAAAAATTTCTACTTCTCTCTCAGTCCTATTTCCCACATTAAACTAAATTGAATCTACTCTGAATTCTTTTCTGTGGATCAGAAGCTCCTGCAGTTAGTGACACCCAAGGTGGCCATAATTTCGTAAGACAGAGTATACAGGAATATATGAAGCAAAAGAAAAAGAAATGGCATTTTTCACTTAATAGGATTTGTTTTGGGGTGCCTGGGTGGCTCAGTCGTTAGGCACCTGCCTTCAGCTCAGGTCATGATCTCAACGTCCTAGGCTCCCTGCTCTCGGTGGGAAGCCTGCTTCTCCCTCTCCCACTCCCCCTGCTTGTGTTCCTCTCTCGCTGTCTCTGTCAAATAAAAATAAAATCTTAAAAAAAAAAAAAAGAATTTGTTTCTAGAAGCCCACAATGAGTTAGAAATGGTCATTTTGTGTTTTATCTCCTGCAACACAAAATACTTTGAACCCACTGCAAGACCCAGAGAGTAGACTAATGGCTTCTTTAAGAGAACACCATATTTGGGGCGCCTGGGTGGCTCAGTGGGTTAAGCCTCTGCTTAGGTCATGATCTCAGGGTCCTTGGATTGAGCCCTGCATCAGGCTCTCTGCTCAGCAGGGAGCCTGCTTTCCCCTCTCTCTCTGCCTCTCTGCCTACTTGTGGTCTCTGTCTATCAAATAAATAAATAAAATCTTAAAAAAAAAAGAGAGAACACTGCATTTGAGGAAGGGAAGGGACTGCTCCAATAAGCTGTACGAAAAGTAAAGCTTTCTCCATAGCTGACTTTTTTTTTTTAAGATTTTATTATATTTTACTTGACACAGAGAGAGAGAGATCACAAGTAGGAAGAGAGGCAGGCAGAGAGAGAGGGGGAAGCAGTCTCCCTGCCAAGCAGAGAGCCCGATGCAGGGCTCAATCCCAGGACCCCGAGATCATGACCTGAGCCGAAGGTAGAGGCCCAACCCACTGAACCACCCAGGCACCACACCATAGTTGATTCTCTTGAGAGTAAGTTGTTTAAAGTTGGTATCAAATTGAGAATAAAAACCTATGTAAGTTCTTAAGCAGTATAATTTAAGGAGCTACCTGTAGGCAACCATCACTAGTATCTAACCTTTCTCTGGTTAATAGTTCAAAATAATTATAAATTATACACTATCCAATTCTTACAAAAACTCAGGAAAAAATAAGTACCATGATCACTACCATCAAATAGCCATTCCCAAAACAAAATAGAAAACAGTCCTAAGAAGAGAAATAGCTGAAGGGACTCCAATAAGTCATTGTATACAAAGAAAATCATTAAAAAAACTAAAAAACCAAAAAAAAAAAAACTTACCCAGGTGCCTGGCTGGTTCAGCTAGAAGAACATGGGACTTTTGATCTCAGGGTCATGGATTCTAACCCCAAACTGGGTGTAAAGATTACTAAAAAAGTAAATAAATAAACTTTAAAATCCTCCCCTCAAAAAACTTAATTTTTTTCTTTTAATTTGGGAAGCTATCTGTTTGGGTGGTGGGGAGGAGTCAGAAAAGGCAGCATGGAGTCTCATTGGCTATGTCCTGTGTCCTCACTCCTGTATTTTTTTTTAATTTATTTGACAGATCACAAGTAGGGGAAGAGGCAGGCAGAGAGAAAGGAGAAAGCAGGCTCCCTGCTGAGCAGAGAGCCTGATGGAGGGGTTGATCCCAGGACCCTGGGATCACAACCTGAGCCAAAGGCAGAGGCTTTAACCCACTGAGCCACCCAGGCGCCCCCTCACTCCTGTATTTTACAACAGCTTTTTTTCCTAAGATTTTAGTTGTCTGAGAGAGAGAAAGCGAGAGCGCACAACAGGAGTGGGGAGAGTAGAGGAAAGGGAGATGCAGACTCCCCACTGAGCAGGGAGCCCAACATGGGGTTCAATCCCAAGACCCTGGGATCATGACCTGAGCAAAAGACAGATGCTTTTTTTTCTTTTTTTTAAAAACTATTTTATTTATTTATTTATTTGAGACAGAGAGAGAGAGCACACAAGCAGGGAGAGTTGGCTGAAGGAAAAGCAGGCTCTCCCTGCTGAGCAGGGAGCCTGACATGGGGCTCAATCCCAGGACCCTGGGATCATGACCCGTGCCAAAGGCAGACACTTAACCAACTGAGCCACTCAGGCACCCCTACAACAGCTTTCTGAACTACGCAGAAAAACAAAGGACTGACAAACATGGAGTTAATATCTCAATGTGTCCGAGAAAGAGAAAGAGTTGTAACATCCGTTGCTTGTTGATTGTGGGAGAATGAGCACAGTTAAATGAAAGCGAGGGGAAGCAGTTACCAACAAGGGTACAGGGGCACCCACGTCTGGAAGCGCCGAGTCTGAACATGGATCTCGGAGTGGGTTAGAGGACAGGATCAAATTCGCACATGGACACCCCACTCCCGCTCATGCTGCATTCTGAGTGTGTGTAAGCTGTTGTCTTCATGGGAAAATCTATTGGATGAGTGACTAAAGGCTATCCAACCTGATATTTACAATTGGATAAGTAAATACAATCTCTTCCCTATCAACACTACGATTAGTAAATCATGACTCAGGGGTCACTTGTGGACTACAGAAATCACAAATGTCCACTCTGTAAATGCCAAAGAGGACAGTTACAAAGACCAGTCCTTAGGGAGACTGAGAGGTGAATAATGATAAATATATTATTTTGGTGGGGGGAGGCACAGAGGGGGCAGGGCAGAGAGACTCAGGCAGGCTCCATGCGCAGGGCTCAATCTCACAACCCTGAGATCACGACCTGAGCTGAAATCAAAAACCTTAGCCTACTGAGCCACCCAGCCGCAGGGTGTAAGTATTTCTTGAGTTGTTTGTGTCAGGCATTGTTTTACGGGTTTGATACTTATTAACTTCTTTAATCCTTATGGCAAGCCTTTGAAGTGGCGTTTTTAGGCCCACTATTATCTCCATTTTGCAGATGAAGACACCCGACCAGGATGGCTAGTATGTGTGGAGGTGAAGTCCAACCTCGTAGCTGTCTTGGTCCGTGTCCTTAGAGGATGCCACATGGCCCCTTACATGGAAGGAAGGAAAAATGGGACAAAATGATCAGTGAATATATCTGCTAGACCCACCCGAAACCAAGTCAAACCAAGAATCATAGGAAGTCCCCAGGGAAAACCACAAAGTGTGCTGCAGACAGGGAACAAGAGGCCAAAGGGAAAAAAACAAAAACTGAAAACACCTCCGGCCAGGAGCAAGAGCTGGCCGCACAGAGAAGTGCTCTGCCTGGGGCTTCTTCAACTCCTCCCGAGCTCTTGTGACTACCTCTTGTGACTTATTCTCCTGGGTCCCCTGAGGCAGAAGTCTCTGAGCTGTCACCCCAACAAACCCTTGAGGGTTCAGTGGGAATCTTCCGATGCACAACACTCCAGGAAAGGCTCCAGCCATGATGAATACTGCTATGTACTGCCTTGCCAAGTCCATGCTTCCCTTGAAGAACACGTAGTCTGGAGGCCAACCTAACAGTCTCTTTACACCTCCCTCCTCTGTCAGCCTCAAGATCCCACCTACCACCAAACTGCATCAGTATCACGGGTTCAATGTTTCTAGAATCCATGTTCCTCCCTTATCTCCACCAGTATCACCTTGTTCAAGCTGCCATCTCCCACTTGGAGGTGGTCTTACCAGCCAGTCTACTTGCATCCGCCCACTTTCTAATCCGTTCTCCACCCTAAAGAAGCAGCGAGCCTGTCAGAGCACAGTTTGTTTGCATTATTGGCGGGATGAAGATGGTGCCCTGATGCGGCCTATGAGGCCCTGTGCAGCCTGGCCCTTACCCACCTGGTCACTCTGCCTGCCTACCATTCTCCTCCTCAGTCTGCGTGTTGGCCACACTGGCCTTCTTTCAGCCTCCCATACCTGCTCCTTCCCATCCTGAGGTGTTTCCACAGGATGCTCCTTCTACAGAATGCTTCTCCCCTTCTCTGCCCTGTGAATCTAAGTATTCATCAGCTCTCAGGACAAGGGCCATTTCTGTTACTGGGTTCTCACAGCCCCCCATCTCTCTCTTCCTCGGAGCCCTTGCCATAGTTAAATTTCACATTTGTTATGTAATTATTATTTTTTTTTTTAAACAATTCTTTTTTTTTTTTTTTAAGATTTTTATTTATTTATTTGACAGAGAGAGATCACAAGCAGGCAGAGAGGCAGGCAGAGAGAGAGGAGGAAGCAGGCTCCCCACTGAGCAGAGAGCCCGATGTGGGCCTCGATCCCAGGACCCTGAGATCATGACCTGAGCCGAAGGCAGCGGCTTAACCCACTGAGCCACCCAGGCGCCCTGTTATGTAATTATTTAACTCTACCTCCCCACCAATCTAAACTCCTTGAGGACACATCTTTGTTTTGTTTTGTTTTTTTGCTCACCAAATATCCCCAGAACCCCCCCACACAAACCTTTCACATGCAACATGTTCAAAAGATTTCCTTGACTAATTTAATTAGTAATGACCAAGAAGTGAGAGGTTTTAAAATCACTTGAGCAGGGACCAGAGAAACATATGGCTTCAGATACAGTATCTGTCTAGGCTTGCGCCGTTACTATGGATGGCATCACCAAATGCTCTCATCATATGGTAAAGTACTGGAGAAAGAGTGCATTCCATTCAAGCCTGTCATGTGTGTGGCATTAATCCAGAAAGAGCAGAAATCGTGAAGGCTGTCCAGTTAGAACTGCAGGAGCGCAACAGCCGAAGATGGGGCTGGCGTCATCCCAGGATCCTACAGCCAATTCAACTCACACGGAGTGACAGCTGCCTCTGTGCTTTCTTTTTTTTTTTTTTTTTTTATTTTTTTTTTTTTTTCTTGACCGAGAGGTTGACAATAGGGAGGGGGGCAGGGCGGGGGGGGGGGGGAAGCAGGTTCCCTGCCGAGCAGAGAGCCCAATGCGGGGCTTGATCCCAGGACCCTGAGATCATGACCTGAGCTGAAGGCAGAGGCTTATCCCACTGAGCCACCCAGGCGCCCACCTCTATGCTTTCTTAAATTGCCCCCTGGTTTCAGAGGGGGGCCTGGACTTCCTCTTGACCCTGTACTCCTTCGGTCCCCCCATCCTTCAACTCTTGACACTCCCTACCCAGCTGCCTAACCAGCAAATGGGACCAATCTTACTTCCAGAGCAATGAAACATGGGATCAAAGTCCTTACTGACCCCAATTAACTATCTTGGTTCAATGTGTAGGGGGAAAAAGGTAGAAAAGCATGGCTCTTTAATAATCACACAAAACTGGGGCGCCTGGGGCTCAGTGGGTTAAAGCCTCTGCCTTCGGCTCAGGTCATGATCCCAGGGTCCTGGGATTGAGCCCCACATCGGGCTCTCTGCTCAGCGGGGAGCCTCCTTCCTCTTCTCTCTCTGCCTGCCTCTCTGCCTACTTGTCATCTCTGTCTGTCAAATCAATAAAATCTTAAAAAAGTAATAATAATCACACAAAACTGATTCACCTAGTTACACTGACAGACTTTTCCTGAACTCTGCAAGATCTCTGAGAACGAACTCATTTGAAAATGCTGCAAATTTTCAACAAATGTGGCAGTTAAAAATGGACCAAATGCTTTGTGCAGCACCTCTTGCTACTCCCTCTGAGCGTGGACATTTTGTGCCATGACGGTACAGAAGAATGCACGGACGGCTGCCAGCAGTCTCCGCGTGTCCACATTTTCAAAACTAGGGTATCCCAGTGGCCTGAATTCAGTTAGAACAGTGTCTGAACAGAAATGGAGAACAGTTCTGCCACGGTGCTAGGACAGGAGTTGGGGTTTTTTTGTTGTTGTTAATTTCTTATTCCATCATTTACCCCAATGATTTGGGTATTCCTTTTGTTTTAATTTTAAAAGACGTTAAGGGCATGAATAACAAGTCTTCCAGTTTCCAGACATTCCACCCCACAGATCAAAAATTGCTGCATCTTGGGCGCCTGGGTGGCTCAGTGGGTTAAGCCGCTGCCTTCGGCTCAGGTCATGATCTCAGGGTCCTGGGATCGAGTCCCGCATCGGGCTCTCTGCTCAGCGGGGAGCCTGCTTCCTCCTCTCTCTCTCTGCCTGCCTCTCTGCCTACTTGTGATCTCTCTCTCTGTCAAATAAATAAATAAATAATCTTAAAAAAAAAAAAAATTTGCTGTATCTGTTCCTGTTCCCACTGTGAATATCAACCTTCCCCAGGAGGGGCAGCTGCCCATCCCCCCCCCCCAACATCACCCTCACCCCAGGAGCCAGAAGCACTCCTATGCTGGCAACGTACGCCAGATAAGACTGAGAACTGCCACCCATTCTTCAGCAAGTGTATGGCCCCAAGGAGACACACCTACCAGAATCCATATCACACAGCAGGCCTGGCATTAACAAGTTGTCACTGTGATCCCTTCTCCGAACTAGATTTCTGAGGAGTGGCCCAAAGCACAGGGCTCTAATGAGCCCGAGGGGCAAAACCTGGGAGTCAACACTTGGGCGGGATCTGGGTTACTCTGAGCAGCAAGGTGACCCATCTCTAATATGCACCAATTCACTTCAACAAAAAGCTCCTGAACATCCTAATGCCAAGTGCATAGGATTTAAAGATAAATAAGTGACTTCTGCCCTCCCTAACTTCAGACAAATAAAAAGTAATCATTGGAACACTGGGCAAACGGTGCCATAAATACTAGAGGTGGACAGAAGATCGTACAAAGAATGCACCAGCTCCTGCAGTCCTCACGACTCTGTTAGCGGCTATCAGCGTTCTCATGTCACAGATGAGGAACCCAAGCTGGCCAAGGTTAAGTGAGGTGGGACTGGAGCCTCAGTCGGCCTGATCAGAATCGTGTTCCTCACTACAGTCCAACTGCCTCTGCCGGCTGGCCACAGCCATCTCCAGGACTCTGCCTCCCGGCCTTCCACAGACTCTTCCACGGACTGAGCTGTCACTTCTTTCGCTGTATTCCAGCACCACGAATCCAGGAGAGAACCCACGGCCTCGGTCTTCCCAGAGCAGCAGGCGCGGAGCACAGCACAAGCTGTAACAGAGCCGTGTGCAAGCTGCTGCGTTTGGAGAAGGACAGGCGACAGGCTGATGGGAGCAGAGCAGGGGCATCCAGCCACATTCGGACGGGGTCAGACAGACTGCTACTCTCAGGAAGTGTCATTTATCCTGAGCCCTGGAAATCAGCAGAAATGAGTTCTAGGCCAAATAACCACTCTCCGGCTGCTCTTCCACAAGTCTCCTTTCGGACAGGGTCCTCCTCCCTCCTCACAAGACCTGTGTTCCCTCGTAAGCTCGCCCACCCACGGCACTTCCAGCAACAGAGAGGATGAGCCCCAGTGACTCGCTACTCCAGGTCCCTCTTCAGCGCTCCAGGCCTGGACACCCCCAACAGCCGCCTGGCCACCTGCACTGGAATGTTCCTAACATCCCCCAAATTCACATTTCAAAATCAGCTCATCACTTCCCCGCTCTCCCCCAGCCTGTCCATCTTCCTCTGGGCTCTGATTCGATGGTCAGTCGCATCAGCTGACACCCAGGAGTCCTTCCTTCCTTCCTTTTTTAAAAAAGGTGTTTATTTAAATTCCAGTTAGTGAACATGCAGTGTAATATTAGTGTCAGGTGTACAATACAGTGGTTCTACACTTCCATACAACGCGCACTGTTCACCACAAGTGCCCTCCTTTGTCCCCATCACCCATTTCACCCGCACGCCTCCCTTCACCCAGGAGTCATTCTTTTTTTTCCCAGGAGTCCTAACTACTCCCTGGCCCTCCTATCCTGTCTGCTCGGCTTTATCGATCGCTCCAGAATCCGTCCACATCGGCCCATCCCCGCTGCCGCTCTTACTTTCAGCCACCATCACCTCTCACCTTGCACACTGCCGTGACCACAGCCACCCTGCCACCATCTAGCCCCCAGGGCGGCCACGGGCAGGTCAATCCATTATCTACGTGAAGTTCAAGACCCCTGTGAAGCTCTCTCTGGTCCACCCTCCCTCCAGTAGCGCAACAATCTTTTACCTTGTCTGCCTCCCCAACCAGCGACACAAACTGGAGGCTGAGGCCACACCTATGTGTATTTTTTTAAAATTTTACTTTTGTATTTAAAATTAGTTAATTAACATATAGTGTATTATTAGTTTCAGAGGTAGAGTTCAATGATTCATCAGCTGCGTACAACACCCAGTGCTCATCACATCACCTGCCTTCCTTAATGCCCATCACCCAGCTACCCCCATCCCCCACCTCCCCTCCAGCAACCCTCAGGTTCTTATGATTGAGTCTCTTGTGTTTTGTCTCCCTCTCTGATCTCGTCCTGTTTCACTTTTCCCCTCCCTTCCCTTTATGCTCCTCAGTTTTGTACTTTTTACCCTCGGATAGTAAACCGTCAATAAAAGTGTACTGAAAGAATATGTACACAAAAACATACAAAGACACAAATAATCCTTGATCCTGGTAATATTCTTTAATCCTAAGCATAGTTCTTGACAGATTTTTTTAATAAACAGCTCTATTAAAAATCACTACCAGGGGACCTGAGTGGCTCAGTTGTTAAGCGCCTGCCTTCGGCTCAGGTCATGATCCCAGGGTCCTGGGATCAAGCCCCGCATCAGGCTCCCTGCTCAATGGGAAGCCTGCTTCTCCCTCTCCCACTCCCTCTGTGTGTTCTCTCTCTCACTGTGTCTCTCTCTGCCAAAAAAAAAAAAAAAAAAATTAAAATCACTACCTGAGTACATGACTAGTGCCAAGGATTACTGAACCCTTATCACACATCTCACGGGCTTTGTGAAATGCATTCTAGCCCCATCAGTGGGTCTGGCACATGTTCAAAGCCAGACTTTACTTATTTTTTTTTTTAAGATTTTATTGATTTGACAGAGAGAGACACAGTGAGAGAGGGAACATAAGCAGGGGGAGTGGGAGGGGAAGAAGCAGGCTTCCTGCTGAGCAAGGAAGGCCGATTCGGGGCTCGATCCGAGGACTCTGGGATCATGACCTGAGCAGAAGGCAGATGCTTAATGACTGAGCCACCCAGGCGCCCCTCAAAGCCAGACTTTAAATATGAAGCCTCGTCACTGAAGACAGAGACTAGAAGCTAAATCAATCTACCCCCAGTCCAGTTCTAGGGAGCTAGAAACCAAGACAGGATTTGTTTCCCGGAGCTAATTCCTAGGACTGCTGGCCCGCTCCTGGCCAGAGGGCTCACTCCCTTCGGAGCCAGCCTGACTAGCAGGCTCATTGCCCTCTGAAACCAAGACCAGGTAACAGCTTTCCCGTTAACCACAGCTCCACTCCACTAACTATACCCTGTCTTTAGCGTACAAACAACAATTACCCTGGCCAGAAAACAGAAGCCAGGGAAGCAGACATGCAGTAAGAGGCGACCTGACAATCTGTCTGGACTCCAAGCAACAGACCACAGACTGAGCCGTTCCGGTATCGGTCTTTGAGGACTCTGCTATTTACTCATCATGCAAATCAGTTCTCAGCCTCAGTAAGTGTTCATGGCATACGGCTAGCTGGGAACTCTCAAAGACATTTCAGACTAATCATCTATTATCCATGCGACGCCTGGGTGGCTCAGCCGGTGAAGCGTCTGCCTTTGACTTTGGTCAGGATCTCAGGGTTCTGGGATCAAGCCCAGTGTGGGACACCCTGCTCAACAGGAGACTGCTTCTCCCCCTGCTTGTGTTCTCTCGCTTCTACACCCTCTCAAATAAATAATAACATATTAAAAAAAAAAAAAAAAAAAGCACATCTATTATCAAAATACAGATCTAACTTAAGCACAAAAATATATAATTTACTGGAGATTTTAGTACATCCACTTTCATATGCCCTATATAATTTATCTTGGTAATGATCCTATAAAGTATTCTCATCCCCACTTTACAGATAAGGCCACTAAAGCTCCAAGAGGGTAAATCATGTGCCAGGGCTCATATAGCTAAACAGGTGATGAAGCCAGGACTTTTTCTCAGGAGTTCCAACACCTGAGAAAGTTTAAAACACAAGTTTAGTACTTCTGGGTTTTACTCCATTTTTGTAAAAGTTGTACTAAGACCTAATTCAGGGGCGCCTGGCAGGCTTAGTCAGTAAAGCCCTGGACTCTTGATCTCAGGGCTGTGAGCTCAAAGCTCCACATAGGGCATAGAACTTACTTTAAAAAACAAACAAACAAAAACACAAAGATAAATTCATACACCCTACAGGTCACCTACTTAAAGTGCACAATTCAGGGTGCCTGGGTGGCTCAGTAGGTTAATCATCTGTCTTCGGTTCAGGTTCCCAGTACTCTGGGATCAAGCCCCACACTGGGATCCCTGCTTAGGAGGGAGCCTGCTTCCCTTTCTCCCTCTGCCATTCCCTCTGCTTGTGCTCTCTGGCTCTATTCCTCTGTCAAATAAATAAATAAAATCTTTAAAAACTAAAGTGCACAGGGCGCCTGGGTGGGTCAGTGGGTTAAGCCGCTGCCTTCGGCTCAGGTCATGATCTCAGGGTCCTGGGATGGAGTCCCGCATCGGGCTCTCTGCTCAGCAGGGAGCCTGCTTCCCTCTCTCTCTCTGCCTGCCTCTACATCTACTTGTGATTTCTCTCTGTCAAATAAATAAATAAAAATCTTTAAAAAAAAAATAAATAAAATAAAATAAAGTGCACAATTCAATGGTGTTTAGTATATTCAGAGTTGTACTATAGTTGTACAACAACTATAACCACAACCAATTTTAGAGTATTTTCATCACACCTAAAAGAAACATGGTACTCATCAGCATAGTACTATTAGCATTCTCCCTGATGCCAACCCTCCAACCCCACTCCTAGCCCTAGGTAACTACCGATCTTAAACTTTTTTCCTGGGGCGTATGGGTGGCTCAGTCATTGGGCATCTGCCTTCGGCTCAGGTCATGATCCCAGGCAATGCCCATGAGCCCCATATCAGGACGCCTGCTCAGCAGGGAGCCTGCTTCTCCCTCCCCCACTCCTCCTGCTTGTCTGTCAAATAAATGAATAAAATCTAAAAACAAAACTTTTTCCCTATTACAAAATAATATCATCAAGTACCCTTTCAATTCTAACAAGTGTTCAGGACAGGGAAACAGGAAATAGCCTCTATTAGTGCATTACCCTAAGAACTGAGAAATACTCATGTGCCCATTCTAAATCCTTTCTTGCATATTTAGACTGCTTTTTTTCCCCTTACCTCAGATTTTTTTAAAAGGAAGAAAGTAACTGCTCACTAAGGCTCAAATTAAATCCCTCAGTCTAGTATGACAGTTCCTCATTCACTGAATGGCAGTGAAAGTATTACTCACTCATGCTTTTCTTTTTTTTTTAATTAACAAATAATGTATTGTTTGCCCCAGGGGTACAGATCTGTGAATCATCAGGCTTACACATTTCACAGCACTCACCATAGCACATACCCTCCCCAACGTCCATAACCCAACCATTCCGTTCCTACCCCCTAATCCCCAGCAGTAGCTGGTGGGAGCATCATTCTGAGGCTCTTTTTTTATTTCTGCTGGAGAGTGATTTGGATGGCTGAGGTGCAGAGCTGTGGTCGGCCGTGAGTGTGGTTGCTGGTCTTTATGCCCCAGCAGTCATCTGTTAAAGTGATTCCTGTCAAGAAGCATGAATGACTCTTAATCTCAAGAATCATCTCAAGTGAATCTCAAACGAATAAATAAAATATTTAAAAAAAAAGATTTATTTGAGGGAGAGGGAGGGCATGTGCAAGGGTGGGGGTGGGGAGTGGGCAGAGGGAGAGAGAATCTCAAGCAGACTCCATGCTGAGCGCAGAGCCTGCCGCGGTGCTCCACTCGGGACTCAACCCAACCACCCAGAGATCATGACCAGCACCGCAACCAACAGTCCAACACAACCGACTGTGCCACCCAGCGTCCCTTTGTGCAAACAGGTTTGAAAGCACTTGCCTAAGCCAACTGTATGAATCAGAAAATGAGCCAAAGAGCTAAAGGGGGCTCCCTCAAAGTCACACAGAAATGAGCAGAGCACTGCCCTCCCAAATGCAAGCTAACACTCTTTCAACAAAGCAGAAGAAAAAAGGAATCTGCAGTGAGTCTGGAAAAGGTGTTAACATTTGGGGAGGAGGCAGGTGGACAGGAGGACTCTTAAATAGGAAAATGACACATGAAGGCTGCACCCAGCAGGAGCCTGGCTGAGGTGTGCAGGGTGACTCGGGTAGAGGGAGAGACCAGCTGAGCAGCTGTAGTCTACGGTTCCTAGCACACGAGATGCTAGCAGGGCGGGTAGAATGAATAGAAATACAGACAGACAAGCAAAAAGGCCACTCACAAGGGAACCCCGGAAACTGTTTGGAGTACAACTGGCTGGCCGGGGAAAGAAGGGGTCGCTGGCAGCAGCGGGGAAGGCTAATTTTGAAAGAAAAAAGCCACAGGATCCCTGGGTGGCTCAGTTGGTTAAGCGTCTGCCTTCGGTTCAGGTTTGGGATGGAGCCTGGCATCAGGCTCCTTGCTCAGCCAGGAGCCTGCTTCTCCCTCTGCCTGTTACTCCCTCTACATGTGGACTCTATCTCTCCCTCTCGAACACATAAATGAAATCTTAAAAATAGATAAATAAAAAGAAGAAAGCCGAACTGGAATGATGGGAGCCTCCTGTGACAATAAAGCCCAGGACATAATATGCTGCCCAAACCCCAGGTTGTCCTGGACATCCCCAAGACAAGAGAAAACATTATAAGAAGAGGACAGAGTAGGAATCCATGGAAGAGCTCACTGAAAAAGAAAGCTGTGCAGGAGGGGAGGCCCTCTGGGTGGACCAAGAAAGGCACCCACTGCAGGTAGGACACAGTCCTGCAAAAAGGCCAGCACCCCTGGCTCTGGACACAAGCCTCTGAGAATGCAAGGGAAGAACAATGCTACGGGGGCGCCTCGGTGGCTCAGTGGGTTAAAGCCTCTGCCTTCGGCTCAGGTCATGATCCCAGGGTCCTGGGATCGAGCCCCGTATCAGTCTCTCTGCTCCGCGGGGAACCTGCTTCTTCCTCTCTGTCTGCCTGCCTCTCTGCCTACTTGGATCTCTGTCAAATAAATAAATAAAATCTTTTAAAAAATGATTAAAAAAAAAAAAAGAACAATGCTACAGGGGAATGGAGGAAATCTTGCCACTATGGGGACCTGCACTGGTGGCCCAAACAACATGCAAACACACACACTGTGGCAGCTTCTGGGGTAAAGAGTAGTAACAACCACAGTTCACGCTTAATGAGCGTTTGCTACATGTTGGGTACTGTGTTAATAACTTTCTGTGGATTGCCTCAATTAAGACTAACAACAAGAGCCCCTGGGAGCCTCAGTCGGTTAAGTGTCTGCCTTCAGCTCAGCTCATGTTCCTGGGGTCCCAAGATGGAGACCTGCACTGGGCTCCCTGCTTATCGGGGAGCCCTGTTTCTCCCTCTCCCTGCTGCTCCCCTTGCTTGTGCTCTGTCAAATAAATAAATAAAATCTTTAAAAAAAAAGACAACAATCTTAAAAAGGAACTAAATACTACTATTTTTTTTTTTTTGCCATTTCATAGATGAGGAAACCGAGGCTCAGAAAAGGCAAATACCCAGACCAAATCCACACAGCAAGCAGCAGGGCTCTAATTCCAAAGCCGTGCTCCTAACAAGCACATGGCGTTGCAAGTAAAGAGGGCAGCACTGGAATGTGTGCGAGTGCTAGAGAAGGTAGCAGGTGGCAACTGCGGGGCTGTCCAAATCTCATCATTTCAGTTAACTGATGTGACGAACAGCAGCTGCAAAAACACATGGCCTTGCCTTCTGTGCACCACCCGCCCCCCTCCAACTGCTACATAAATACTAGGTCAGCTGAATAGCCAGTGAGGAGCTCAAAGCTTCGGAGCAGGAGCTTCTCCAGGGCCCCAGAGCAGGAGGAACCAGGGGCAAAGGAGAAGATGCCCGCAGCCTCACAAAGGGCCAGACTGACTTGACGGTAAAGGAGCAATCACAGCAGAAAACAATCCTGCGTGTCCAAGCAGCAGCCCTTGGATTCCTCTGTTCAGGACTCAGCTCCAACGCACCCCCAGCATGCCTTACGTAAGGTATGAGACAGATGCTCCGACCACCTGGTCCCGACATGCTGTGCGCCTCTCGCTGGCGCTCCTGCCTGCCCACTGCAACACCCCCTCCTCTCCACACTAGCACCCCCTCTCACACTGCCCTTTCCGAGTCCTCCACAGCCTTCAGATGAGGCCGGATGCTACCGCGGGTTTTGCAGAGGCCTTCTGTGCGCTCCTCCTCCGTAACCAGGCAGCACCCACCTCTGGGCACTAGGGCCCTCTGCGGACCTGCTGTCTCTCCCACAGGGTAAGAGCCTCCTGAGAGCACAGACTGTTTTTCTGCATTCCTAATTCCGACACAGAGCAAATGGTAGCTCCACAATCAGTAATTCTCCCAATTCAAGTTCATACTACTACTGACTGCATCTAGCTGTTGCTGCGGATCCCCTGGTGACTGGTCCTGAGCTGCGCAGACACGGGTATTTCTTCCCATGTTCAAAATAGGCCTGCCGGGAGGACAGTCATTCCCTGGTACAGGGGAAGGAGAAACTATGAGATGTAAATATCACACTGGGGAGTAGATCTCAAGAGATTAAAGCAAAACAGGAATTACAGCCAAAAACCGGGCTCACTCCCTTTAAGGTATCCTCAGGAATTTTAGAACTCTCTTATCGAGAAAAGCAAAAAGCCCAGCAGCTCAGGACCATTGTCTGAAACAGGGGGTGGCAATCTGTCAAAGGGAAAGGTAGACTGGGGTGTCTGCCTGGCTCAGTTGGTACAGCACGCAACTCTGAATCTGGGGGCTCTGAGTGGGAGCTCCATACTGGCTGTAGCGATTACTTAAAAATAAAATCTTAGGGGTGCCTGGGTGGCAATTTGATTTTACTTACTCATATCTTAAGCAAATCATTGAGCAGACATGCTAAATGGACAAAATTTGGCCTACGCACCCGGGTGGCTCAGTTGGTTAAGCGGCTGCCTTCGGCTTGGGTCATGATTCCAGGGTCCTGGGATCAAGCCACACATCAGGCTCCCTGTCAGCAGAGAGCCTGCTTCTCTCTCTCCCCCTCTCCCTGCTGTTCTGCTTACTTGTGCTCTCTCTCTCTCTAGCTCTCTGTCAAATAAACAAATAAAATACATTAAAAAAAAAAAAAGAAAGAAAGAAATGAGGGGCAATTGGGGCACCTAACTGGCTCAGTCAGGAGAGCCAGAACTCTTATCTTAGGGCTGCGCGTTCAAGCCCCATGTTGGGGACAGAGGTTACTTAAAAGGAAAAAAAAAAAAAAAAAGGAAATGAAGGAAGAGGGAAAACGGGTCCACAGAATGAAACTAGCAAAATGTCAAAGGCCAAATATTAACAATGAAAAAAGTCAACAAGTAAGTGCTCTCATTAGGTTGGAATTTTAAGTATAATCAAATCATTCTCAAATGTATAAAGGAACAAAGAAAAGAGGAAAAGAGATAGTGAAAAATACTCTAAGAAAGAGTTACCACACAGTGAACTTTCCAGTCATGATACCATGGCAACAACCCCAACAACTAAATATATCACTTTCATTGGTACCTTGGCTGGGAAAGATTTCTGTATTCTAAGATTAATGATTAAGCACTTTCTGAAGCCATCCAAATGGCCCTGACCCACAACTTCTGAACAATCACAGTAGCCCACATCTACTGAAGCCCAACCATGCGCCGAATACTCTAAGGATTCGCATAATCACATTTAATGTGCACACCAGTTCATACCTACGTATCAGATGGTATTATTCTTCTCATTTTCCAGGAAGAAATACAACCAAGGCTTAAAGGACTGCCCTCAGTCCTTTTTGCTCTCCTGGAGTTTGCTCTCCCTTGAGTTGCACCCTGGAGGCAAGTAGAGGACACTATGGAAAGGAGGAGGCCCTGTGGTCCTTCCAGCTCTTGGGCAGCTTCACTCCTTTTCAGAGCCCCTCTCCATTTTTACCTCCCCTCCTCATTCTCCCAAAGCAACAGAAGATGAGAGATTATAAGAATTATTCCACGAGTGCCTGGGTGGCTCACTCGCTAAGCAGCTGCCTTTGGCTCAGGTCATTATCCCAGGGTCCTGGGATGGAGCCTGGCGTCCAACTCCCTGCTCAGTGGGAAGCCTGCTTCTCCCTCTCCCTGCTTGTGTTCCCTCTCTCGCTGTCTCTCTGTCAAATAAAGAAATAAAATCTTTAAAAAAAAAAAGAATTATAGTTCAATGCTACCTCCCAACCTCTCTCAAGAGGTTTATTTTATTTTTTATTTTTTAAGATTTTACTTATTTGACAGAAAGAGAGAGAGAGAGAGAGAGAGCACAAGTAGGCAGAGTGGCAGGCAGAGGGAGAAGAGAAACGGGCTGCACGGCCTGGGATCATGACCTGAGCAGAAGGCAGATGCCCAGCCAACTGAGCCATCCAAGAACCCCTCAAGAGGTTTATTTTAAATGATTCATTAAACTGCAAACCCAGTGTTTGGGTCAGAAGTCACAAGCGTAACGCAGGAGACACTAAGGGTGGTTTCCTGCTAGGAAAACAACTCAAGGTGCACGCTCTACCGGGAGGGGTCGGCAGTACTACCTTCAAAGCTGACAACCACATTCAGGTTACACATCTTCACAGATATTATGCTTGAAACCATAAGGTACACCCACGGACAAAGCAAGAACATACTAAACAGTGTAACTAACTGCTTTGGTTAAGGTAGCATAACTGACGGTGACTTTATTTTTCTAACTTCTGATGTTTAAAACTTTGCTATATTGTCTTTTCTTAATATTGTCTTTATCATAAAAATAAATATACATCTTTTAAGGTGATCAAAATGAAGCTTTGGGGGCACCTGGGTGGCAGAGCCAGGTGGGCATCCAACTGCTGGTTTCAGCTTGGGCTGGGATCTTGGGGTAGTGGGATCCAGCCCCACATCAGGCTCCACACTCAGCAAGGAGTCGGCTTGGGTTTTTCTCTCTCCCTCTGCCCCTCCCTGCCTACGCAGGCACATGTGCTCTCTCTCTAAAATAAATAAATTAAGAAAGAAAAAAAAAAAAGCTTTGGTTGGAGCACCTGGGTTGCTCAGCTGGTTAAGCAACCCACTCAATTTTGGCTCAGGTCATGATCTCAGGGTCATGAGATCAAGCTGCACCATGCATGGAGCCTGCTTGGGATTCTCTCTCTCTCTGCCCCTCACCCTCACCCCCACCCCAAACATAAGGAAAATTAAAAAAAAAAAAAATTAAAAGCTTTAGCCTCTGAAAAATCAAATTCTCACTAAGGAACACTGTCACAAAAGATAGTTTAATGTGGAAGTCTTCCAAGAATATCAAACATCCTGTTAAAGATGTTCCGAGAAAAATCTAGAACTTTAAATTTTAAGTATGGGTTGTCCTCAGCCTAAGCTATTGATGGCAGCCCTGGTTTTAACATCAGAGGGAAGTAGGGTGCAGAAGAGCATCGGGTTCTAAGACCGAGGGTGCCTGTATGGCAGCTGCTTGATCAGACTGCAGGAAGTGTCTCTTGACATAGCCTCATGACATCTTCTGATGCTCCATCTGCAGAAGTTGAGTAGTACTGGAGAGGATCCAGGGAGATGCCGCAGGAAGCACATGCAGGAGAGAAAAAGAGGAAGCTTTGGAGAGATCATCAGGCTAAAGCCACAGCTAAGAAAGTGATCATTTTAGGAAGAACTTTTGATGTCCCTTTTTTTCTTTTTTTGATGTCCTTTAAATCGCTGTCAGTGACCTCTGAGCTCCAGGAGAAAACTCTTCCATCAGAAAAATTAGTTTGGAGTGGAAAAAAGTTAGAGTCTTTAAAAAAGTGATGGATCTAGAGTTTGCTTTTAAAGGCATTTTTTATTGCTAGGTCTGAGCAAAGAAGTCTGTTTTAGGACAAAGCAACGCCTTCTAGTCACGGATCCATCTAAGTCATCAAAGTCAGTGATCCAACATAGTAGTGTTCCACCAAAAAACAATCTCAATCATTTCATCTGCTCTGTAGCTCCAGCATCTAGAATAGTGCCTGGTACCAGCAGGTGCTAAGTAAATATCTGCTGAATGAATTAGCTGTATCTCCAAGGGACCCTGTATTCGCTCACAGTCACCTGCTGGAGAAGCTAACAGGAACCAAGAAGGAAACTGCCACTAGAGACCATGAATGAGAAAGCACTTTAGTGTGTAAATGCCAGTCAGGACTACAGGCATGTTTCACTAATATTAGTTTCACTAATATTACCGCATTCATAAGTTCAAGGAGAGAAGAACAGCCCTGGAGTGAGACTGTGCGAGTTTAAATTCTGGCACCACCTCTTGTCAGCTGTGACCCCGAGCAAGGTACTACACTGGGTCTCTCCATATCTAAACACACAAAAGGAAGTAACAGTATCCACTGCATATGAGAGTTGAAAGGATGAAATGAGATAACACAGTTCCTGGGACACAGAAGTGCCTAATAAATATTAGTAATTATTCACTGTATTATTTTGATATAAACCCCCAGCTATTATCTCTTGGAAAAACACAAGATCATAGATCAGTTCACTTCTCTCCATGAAAAGATAGGGCCATAAATGAAGATTAGGCAATCAAATACATTCTTTTCCCTGAGGGATAAATGAAAAGAAAAAATAAGTTCTTAAATCTGGATTTTGTTTTTTTACCCTTCCTCAATCTTTGTTTCTTTTTTTTTTTTTTTTAAGATTTTATTTATTGATTGATCGAGACACAAAAAGAGAGGGAACACAAGCAGGGGGAGAGGGAGAAGCAGGCTTCCCGCAGAGCAGGGAGTCCGATGTGGGGCTCAACCCCAGAATCCTGGGATCAGGTCCTGAGCTGAAGACAGACACTCAACAACTGAATCACCCAGGCACCCCAACAATCTTCGTTTCTTTTCTTGCTTTTTCTTCTCACATATACAAAGAATCCATTTCCCAAGTTCCTGTGGGCCTGTCTGAGCCACAGGCAGTGCTAGCTCCGGAGACAGTTCTTATCTCTGGACTGCAATACTCCTGTGGCGCTGGGTAGGACACTTAACCTTGCAGGGCCTCATTTCCATATCTGTATTACAGTGGAAGAGTACAGTGGTGAAGTAGATTATCTTTAAATTTTCTCCCAAATCTAAAAATCTACAAATAGGGGATGCGCTGGCTCAGTTGGTAAAACATGCAACTCTTGACCTCGAGCTTGAGCCCCATGATAAGTGATGATAAATAAACTTAAAAAAAATCACAGAGCATCTGGGTGGCTCAGCCAGTTAAGCGTCTGACTCTTGATTTCAGCTCAGATCATGATCTCAGGGTCAGGAGATCAAGCCCCAGGTCGGGCTCCACACTGGGTGTGCCGCCTGCTTGAGACTCTCTCTCCCTCTGCCCATCCCCCAACCCTCTCACGTGCATGCACACATTCTCTCTCTCAAAATAAATAAAACCCTTAAAAAAAAAATCACACTGCTTTCTTTGGTTCTTTGTGCCACCTAATGTCTCCCCATCACAGTGGGTGTTTCTGTTGTGGAAAACAGATATAAGTTAAAATGAAATTATAGGCTAACAACAGATATGGAAAGACATTTACAATACAAATTTCTGCTGAAAAGGCAGATTACAAAATAATATGATTTGCAGTATTAAACCTATTTTACAAAAACATATGCATACACCTACACACATATCTGACAGGGTATACTCTGAGTTACTTACAATTTTTCTTTAAAAAATTCTTTGAAAATCTATATTTTCTTATTTTTCTACAATGAACACTTACAGCTTCTGAAATAATAATTCAAACAAGTGTTTTATTTAGCAAGAAAAATGGATCTGTCTTCCAAACTCTAATCTAATGCCTCCCTGAAGGGGAGCTCAGCACCTAGCGTCCCCTTGCATAGACGCACAATGTCCTTTGCACTGCTTGTCTGGGACTAAGCTGGGATGGTGATGCTGAGATGTTTCTAGAGGTAGTCAGAGATGGCTGGTACCACCAAGAAAGACCCAGCTCTCTCCCTCCCATTCACCTCGATTTCCAGAGCCATTGGCTTCCACCTTACAAGCTCTACTGATTTGTAACCCTCTGGTCAGAGTTCAGAAAACATGTCCAAAGGCCCTAAACTACAGTTCAGGATTTTAATGTGCACATTCACAGACACAGGATCAATGACAGATGTCAATCCTCTCTAATCACAGAGGAAAAATAAGTCATTGTCTTTAAAAACATCCTCTTCAACTACTTTACCCAGTAAAGCCCTACTGTTTCTAACACAAAGTGCTGACTCTTGACAGACTCTGGTGTACTTAAGAAAACCACTGTTGAGCCTTCCAAGATCTGATCAGCCAAGAACAAGCTGATCACCAGGCACAGGTATCACTGTATCGTAATGTGTGAAGACTGTTCTGGCAGCTCAGTGATGTACCAGCAGAAAGGCACCCGAGAAACCTTCGATTTTCCGGCTAACAAAAGCAAACCACATGCAGAGAAGTGACAAGAAGACATACACCAAACGCAGTAAAGATGAAAGCAGTATGAAGGAAAGGAGTAGAAACATGACAGTCCAGAGAAGTGTTCTGAGGAACTCCTCCTACTGAGTGAGCCAAGAAGTTGTCAGACTCCGTATTCTCAGAGGTATAAGCTACACCTCAAAGGTGTTCACGTGGAAGTTTCCAAAGGCTATACATTTAAAAACAAACTGCTTTCTCACCCCGCTCATACCCTTATCTTTTAAGAACTATAAGCAATTTAGGTCAGAGCCCGTCCCTCAGTTCAAAATATTTTTAGAGACAGATTACAACAAAGAAATATAGTGCCTACACAGCACTATTTCATTGCAAGAAAACAAAACTGCCAACTATAAGGATGCGAAAAATGTGACCCTTTTGAGACTGAACCGCTCCCCTTCCCTAATTATCCCTCAAAGGAAATGTATCAGGCACTGTGGGCAAAGAGGAAAAACATGCCTAATTACAACATGTGCACTTGGTGGATGAAAAATTTGAACATTCTTGAACTCTGGCCACATTTCAGAAGACTTTCCATTTGTAGTTTAATCTCCCTGAACAGGAAAGGTTAAAGATCAGTTGTACTTCAGCAAGGGCTCAATCAAAAAAGACACAAAGAGACACCGACATTACTAACCCACAAGACAAGGGAAGCCTGTTGAAAATTCAAGATGACCCTGCCTCCTTATCAAGGATCTAAGGAGGAAGTGGTTTTATTTTCAAATTAGGACTAAAAATAAAACCCATTACAAGAGTATTCTCAACTAGTGAAAACACACACATTGTGAACTTGAAGATGCGTGTATGAAGGCTTCAAGCCTCAGGTGGTCTTACAGAAACAGTCCCTGATCAAGACTGGGAAGGCAGCTGAAGACATGAGTTCGACAGTGCTCCTGCACATTGCTGCTTAAACTACTGGGGAGAGGAGCCGGAAAAACCTTCAGGAATCCAAAATAAGAATGCACCTCATTAGGCATCTGGATTGGGAACTATTGCTCAAGAAGTCCTCACAATGGCCTACAAGCTCTAACCTCTCCTACCTGGTTTCCGACGACTCTTGCCCTCACCTACTAGGCTTCTTCCTTCATGTTCTTCCAACACTCCAGACTTCCCTCCACCAGCACTACTCTTTCCTCAGACCCCAAACATCCTTCAAGTCTGCTCAAGCGCCACTGTGCCAAGGAGGAAAATGGTGCCTTTCCTTTTCTCCTGATAGTTAGCACCTTCTAATATAACCATGTCATTTACTTGTGTTTATTTTACTTATTGTCTACTCCCTTCTCCCTCAAATACGCGCCAGGAGAGCAGGGATCTCTTGTTTTGTTCACTGATGTATATCCCAAGGGTTCAGAACAATGTAGGAGCTCAAAAAAATATTTTATGAATGAATGAACTTGACCGTAAAACCCCAGGAGGAAGGCAAGAGGCGGTGAAATGAAAGGGGGAAGAAATGACAGAGGGGAATTCACAAGGGAGAGAGCCGCACTGCTTGCTGACAGGAGGCGGGAGGCCGTACACGGTATCCCGCCAGCGGCATCAAACGGCCCCTTTACAAGCACGCAGCTGAGACAGGCGAGCTCCGAAGACTGAACTGAGAAATTCCAAGGGCAGGGCAGACCCACCCAGGCGGCGGGCTCTGGGCAGGTCCCCACCGGGGCCCGGAGCACGCAGCCCTTCCGCTCCCGCGGTGCCCGGGACCCCAGCTCCACGCCAAGGCAGGCAGGGGCGGCCCGGGCCGCCAGCACCTACCCGGCTTGGGCCCCTTCATCTGGCCGCCGGCGACGGGGCCCGACTCTCGGGCACCTGCCTGCCCGCGCCGGAGGTCCCCATCTCAGCCCGCGCGAGATCCCAACGCGTCCCCCGAGGGCTTCACCCCGCCCGGCTTCCTTCCCGCACACGCACAGGAAGCGCCCGCGGCCCTCCCCGCAGCGGGGAGGGGGCTCCCGGCGCCCCTCGCCCCGGCAGCTCCAGCCCGACGCCCCGCCCGCGCGGCGCCCCCTCACCTCAGGGCGCACGTACGACACGAAAGAGGGCTTGGGCGCCTTGGTGCCGCCGCCACCGCCGACTACCCCTTTCCCCAGCATACCGCCGCCCTAGGAAGCAGCGACGCGAGGGAGCAGAGGCGGCCGCTCGGGATCCGCAGCGGCGGCGGCCACCAGCACTGGCGGCTGGGGCTCCGCCCATCCCCAGGGCCGCTGCGGCCGCGGCGACGCCCGCATCCGGCTCCGCCGCTGACACCGCTCGCCCCGCCCACTCCGCGCGCGGGCCCAGGGAGTCGGGAGCCCGTGGCCTGAGGCCACGCCCCCTCCGCTCGCGGCCGGCATCCGACGGGCAGAGATTCGTCTTCGGGGATAGGCTCCGCTCCGGCAAAGCCCGCCTCGTGCGTCCTCTGATTGGGCAGAAGGCGCTGCCGGCCTAGCCCCGCGCCAAGCTACTTCTTGAATGAACCTGGAGAGATGTTTCCTCTGGCCAATCCAGAGAGTGTTTTTTCCGGACTCTCCGGCGATTGGAGAGCAAGAATGTCGCTGTCGTCCAACGATCCTACGGTCACCAAGTTGTGAGGTTCCCTGCTTGTGTGGTTCTCTTCCCTTGCTTACCTTTTTGGTTTAAAACTTTTTTTTTTTTTAAGATTTTATTTATTTATTTGACAGACAGATCACGAGTAGGCAGAGAGAGAGAGAGAGGAGGAAGCAGGCTCCCTGCTGAGCAGAGAGCCCGATGCGGGACTCGATCCCAGGACCCTGAGATCACGACCCGAGCCGAAGGCAGCGGCCTAACCCACTGAGCCACCCAGGCGCCCTGGTTTAAAACTTTGAAAAGTGTGGTGTATTGGAACCCGCTGTATGAGTTCCAGATCCACACTGATGACCTCCAGGTTTATTACTTTAAATGTAGGCAAAGATGAGACCAATCATTGTTAACAGACGCTTAGGAATAAGTTTGAATGATCATAAAAGGCCTGTCGACCTCATTTTCCCGCTGTTTTTTCGTCTCTTTGTGTTATAACAGAATAGCAAAAGCCCTTAAGAGACTTACTTTATCCACTTTCTTGAGTTACTGATAAAATCCTCATTTTTAGCGAAAGTTGCAAAGAAAATTCATTTTAATTTCACATTTGGTGCCAAGCATTGTGTTAGACACAAGTGAGTCAGACAGGACCCGCTCTCAAGAAAGTGAGTCTAGTGGTAAAGACGGATAAATACATGCAGTTCATTTTTTCGGTGTTAGGCACTGCGACTAATGCTTTCTACCCTCTTCATCTCCATGAGCGTCTTTCCCAAAACCCTCCACATAAACCTACAATCTAAGTGAAAATGAATGTGCTAACTTTTGCGAACAGTTTCAAGACAAGTCCTGTAGCCGCCTTTCCAGTTCGGTTGCCCTCGTCAAGCCTATCAGTATGGCGTGCCTGGACCCCCAGTAGAGTAGAATTATCCTGGTTTTCAGGTGAGACCATAGATGCAAGGAATTCGGCAGGGCCTCACAACTAGTCACTGAGGGAGCTAGGATTCCAACCCAGGTTTGTCGGATTCCAAAGCCCCAGTTGTTAACTTTGTGATTATGCAAATTAGGAAGGAGCACAAAAAGTGGTCGATTCTATTTGAGAAGGCCAAGTCGGGCTCCATAAAGAAAGACACTCTTCAGGGAGGTGTTGAGGAACGAAGTTATTTGTTCAGACTAAAATATCACTCTCTTTCACAGCAGCTATTACTTTCAAAGTGAAATGACAGGAGAAATTTTTACTTTCTTACTTTTCAAAGGACTTTGAATTTCTATGGTTTTCTTCCAGAGTATGTTAGTTTGGGTACCTATAGCCAGGGTTGGCTTTTTGGACATGCAACTAGTGCAGTCACACAGGGCTGGCACTTAGAAGTATTTGGGGTTTAATGCTCTGCAGTTGCAACTGTGAATTTCTTAATCATTTCATCTTGAATTTATGTTTTTTTTAAAGATTTTATTTATTTATTTGAGAGAGAATGAGTGAGAGAGAGCATGAGAGAGGAGAAGGTCAGAGGGAGAAGCAGACTCCCCAAGGAGCTGGGAGCCCGATGCGGGACTCGATCCTGGAAGTCGGGGATCATGACCTGAGCCGAAGGCAGCCGCTCAACCAACGGAGTCACCCAGGGGCCCTTGAATTTATGTTTTTTAAGTGAAATTTGTTGGACCAATGGAGCAAGCCCAGGGGTTTTGGGGCCTCATTTCCTACACAGTTCTGCCTCCCATTTTCTCCCCTACTTCTTCCCTGGTGCTCATTCCCCGGCACCTTGCCAGTCCCCCAAACCAATCCCATGACTGCTGCCCACTCTGTTGGGGCAGCAACCTCACTGCTAGGAAGGAGTGAGAAGGGAATCTTGCACTCCACCACAGCCATCCACCTCTCACCCCCATGGGTGCCTGGACACCGACTAGGAGATGATTAGGGTCAAACACAGCCCCTGACCCCACCTCTTCCTATGTCCCTGGGTGAGGTATATGCCCATCCTTGCTGGAGACTGGAAGTGCCATGGCTACTAGTGGGAATCTCTTGCCTATCTCCATGCAGTACCAAATGTGGCCAGGCACAGCAGTTCTAATTCCTTGGAGGTCACTCATGCACTGTGGGAATAGTAGTTGACTTCCCTGTCCCTGGCCAGAACCCCACATTTCCATTTGACATTGAGCTCTGTAAGTTATGTAGCTGGCCCTGCCCATGCCCTTTATGATCTCTGTCTTTGAGCAAGGTATTTGTCTCAGTGCCTCTGTTTCTACATAGGGTGATGACAATGGCAGTGATAATTATCTCAAGGGTGTTGGGGATTGTTCTGAAGCCTGAAGATGATCCAGGTGATGGCCCAGTAAGCAACAAGAACTGAAAAGGTGACAGCTGTCTTGGTACAATCCTACCAAGCAGGACATGATTTAGCCTCTCTCCCCCACCCCAGACTGTAGAAGGAGAAGCAAAGTGACTTCTCCCAATAACCAACTGTGGGACTTTGTATAACAAACTTTATAACAAACTTTGTATAACAAAGTTTGTTTTTGTTTTTAATTTCTAGTCCAGTCCTGAGACTAGAAATAACAGCTTTTATTTTTAATCAACTACACGAAATTTCCCACTCTTCAAGCCATCCCATGTTATGATAATTACTTTATCCTACTCTTCAGCATCCATTTATAGTCAAATTGGTTTGCAGTGTGATAATTCTGGACACTGGACACAACCACTGCATTCATACACCCTCAGGAAACCAGCCAATACAGCAAGCAAGGAAAGGTTTTAGAGAGTGGAAAGGCTGGCTGCCTCCAGAGACACTTTAGACTCAATGATGAAAACCCACACTTTCTTTTTTTTTTTTTTTTTTGAGTAGGATCTACGCCCAATATGGGGTTTGAACTCACGGCCCTGAGATGAAGAGTCACATGCTCCACTGACTGAGCCAGCCACGTGCCTCATAAACAACAACAACAACAGAAAATAGGCTTTCTTTAAGAAGCAGTAAGAAAATATATAGAGAAATATATAGAGTAAGAAAATACACAGAGAATATAAACTACCATCTGTTTCCATCTTGCTCTTAAGGTTTTCCAGCTATCAGCATATTTTTTCTTAATCTTTAGGGTCAGATCTCCTTGGGAGAGCCTCTCCCAACTGATTGAAAAATTCCTGTCATGCTGAGGTCAAATAATTCTCCATCTATTAATAAACACAGATGGAAGCCCTTAGACGTTGAAATATTTTAATTTACACATAGTAGTTAAAGTCACTCTTTTGTCCTAATGCTGCCCTAAGCTTACTTGGAGAATTATAAATAAGAACAAATCTTAGCTCACATAGAAACAAGTGCCCGACCAAAGGCAGTGCTTCCCACAGACAAGTGAAACCTACAGCGTACTCTGAAAAAGAGGGCTGCCTCTGGTGGATGGCTGGGCCTAGCCTGGCCACATTTGCATTTCCTCTTCTTTGGAGTCACTGGAAGCAGCCTGTCCATGTGTCTTACTCATCTTTATCTAGTGCGGGTGCACAGTAGTAATTCACTTAATATTGCCACCTAGATGAGTGAAATGTAATCAGATGAAAAGCATCCCAGGCAGCAATTGATTATTAGGTGGGGGGGGGGGAGCAAGAGTTCAACTATGTATCACATTTTATATATTATGTTATATTGTATATATATAATATCCAAGGACTAAGAGGCACGTGTTATTGAATGGCCACTTGCCCAACTTCAGTTTTAGCAAATGGTCTGGATCTGAAGATTTACCCTCTTCTTTCGCCTAAAATAGAAAATTCCTTAGCCTCTTGCCGCAGTCAGGGCTCTTTCAACCTTCCTGTGAGGTTGGTGAGTAACAGAGCTGGATCAAGAAGCATTTGGATCATTCTCAATCTTGTGGCACTACAATATGAGGGCCTGCTAGGGAGACTCAGAAATTGTAAACAAGGATGTTCTGGCAATTTCTTCCCCCACAAAACACACAACTTAAGATGGTCACGTGGTAGGGGTTCTTGGTGAGCCTACTCTATGATCTGATTCTCATCAGAACACAAGTTCATGGCCTGATTGGTTTTTCATTAATAAGGATTTAGTAATGGCTCATTCTGACTTGTCTCCCAGCCTCTCCCAATAAGACTGGAAGGTTAAAAGGAGGGGGGGGTGGCACCTGGGGGGCTCAGTCAGTTAAGTGACAGGCTCTTGATCTCAGCTCAGTCTTGATCTCAAGGTCATGAGTTCACTCCCAGCATTGGGCTCCATTCTCCTGGTGGAGCCCGATAAGTAAGTAAGTAAATAAATAAATAAGGTCAGAAGTTCCCTAGGGCATGCATAGTTTGCTTTATAACTAGCATTTAACCATGAATTGCATGCTACAATATTAAGTAAGACTTTAGTGAGGAGGGGAGAAACAAAGGTTCTCACCCATTAAGGGGTGGGGGGGAGGATGGGGGTAAATTGATGGAGCAATAAGGAGGGCAACTTTGCGGGACGCCTGGGTGGCTCAGTTGGTTGGACGACTGCTTTCGGCTCAGGTCATGATCCCGGAGTCCCGGGATTGAGTCCCGCATCAGGCTCCCAGCTCCATGGGGAGTCTGCTTTTCCCTCTGACCTTCTCCTCGCTCATGCTCTCTCTCACTGTCTCTCTCTCAAATAAATAAATAAAATCTTTAAAAAAAAAAAAAAAAGGAGGGCAACTTTGCAATATCCATCAAAACCTGTATCAATAATTTCACTTCTGAAACATACAGTTTCATACATACATTTCTATATGCAACCTATAGATACATCCATACACGTGTGAAATGCCATATGCCCAAGCCTACTCATTGTAGCAACTTTGTAACAGTGGAAGTTTGGAAAAGTCTAAAGGCTCATCAGCAGGGATAGGTTGAATAAATTAAGGCACAGCCATAGAGTGGGATACTATGGAACTGTAAAAAAGAATGAAAAAGTTTTTAAGTGGAGGCTATAAAATTTTGGTAAATATTCTGGGGTTAGGTGCTTGGTTTCAAGCACCTGGCTCCAGCAATTCCTAGGTGTGTGACTTTCAATTAGGCATTTATCTGCTTAGGTCTCAGTTTTCTTGCCTATAAAATGAGGGTCATGGAGGAGGCTGGCTGGCTCAGTCTGGATAGCATGAGACTCTTGATCTCAGGGTCATGCATTTGAGCCCCACATTGGGTGTAGAGATTACTAAATAAATAAACTTTTTTTAAAAAAGATTTTATTTATTTATTTGACACAGAGAGAGATCACAAGTAGGCAGAGAGGCAGGCAGAGGGTGGGGGGAAGCAAGCTCCCTCCCAAGCAGAGAGCTCAGTGTGGGGCTTTCTCCCAGGACCCTGAGATCATGACCTGAGCCGAAGGCAGAGGCTTAACCCACTGAGCCCCCCAGGCGCCCACTAAATAAATAAACTTTAAAAATATTTAAACTGAGGGTTATGAGGATTATGATGGCATCTACCTCCTAGGATTGTTGTGAGGATTAAATAAATTAATGAATACACAGTTATTACATTGTTACATGTTGTTACATAGTCCGTGATCAAAGCAAGGGGCAAAACAGTAGACAGAATAGGCTACCATTTGTGTACAAAAGTAGAAATAAATACTGTATATACCTAAGTCCTTGCATTTAGATAGAAATAAAAGGAACTATGACATCAGTTGTTTTTAGAGGGGGAACGTGGTATTTGGAAGAAAGATTGAAAGAAGAGTTTTCACTGTATACTCTTACAAAATGATTTATTTATTTTAGAGAGAAAGAACGCATGAGCAGGGGGAGGGGCCGAGTGGGGAGGGAGAGAGAGAGAAGACTCAAGCAGACTCCCCGTAAGTGTGGAGCCCCACTCAGTTGGGGTTCAACTCAAGGGGCTCAGTTGGGACCCTGAGATCATGACCTGAGCCGAAATCAAGAGTCAGTTACTTAACCAGCTGAGCCACCCAGTTGCCCCTCACTGTGTTCTTTTAAACATCTGGATTTTAAACCATCAGTGTTATTATCTAGCTCAACACCAAATTAATTTAAAAATTACACACAAACTCACACACAGAATTATCTCCTATAGGTTTTTTAGATTGGAGTGAAAGTGACATGACCTGAAATTAGCCATTTTAAAGTGAACAATTAAAATATATTTGATTTTAATTTAAAAGCAAGAGCCTTTTATATGACAGTATAACTTTCTGTCTCTGCTTGTCTTGGCATTAGTTGCCAAAGCAATCCATCCATTCAGGTCTAACCTCACCACCTCTTTGACATCATCCTTAGACATTGTTGGAATCAGTCTAGAGGTCTTCTGAATCCGTAAGCATCCAGTATCTGTACGCTGCATTGGCCCATGAACTGGAATATGCCTGGGAATCACGACAAAAGGGCCTCCTCACCTTTGTCTTCTCTGCTAAAGTTATCCTGGGAGCTTCTCGAAGTCAGAGGAGGCCCTCTTGCGCATGTTGGCATCTCCTACGGTGCTCACATTGATGGAAAGCCTTCAGAGCTTGCCCCAGCTACTGAACGGTCCTGAACCCCGGAGGTCTCTGGGACAAGGAAACTGTGCCCTCTACAGGACAATCTAGGAAATGCTGAGCAAGGAATGTCCAGGTCTCCCCCACTATCCAAAAGCTCTTGTCACCCCACTCTGCTTCAAGAAAGACCCCCATTAGTATCTGTTTTGTTAATGAGAAAAAATCCAAAGACAATTTTTGCTTTTAACAAAATGAGAATTGCTTCTTTGCTTACGCCACTGCGGCTTAGAATAGATTTCATAGGCATGCTTTCCTTTCCCACAGCCGGGAAAACCTGAATTCACAGCACACGTCGGGGAGGGGAGGTTCCCTCAGGTCCAGCACGGGATCAAGCGAAATGAGGGAGAGGGAGGAAGCCAGGCCCCAGGCCCGTCCCTCTCTGTCCTCCTTCACCAGGCCTCCTCAGTGCCCGCCCGCTGCGTCTCAGTAGACACTGTGCTTCCGTCAGTGGCTAGGCCACCCCCAGAGGCTGTATTTGAGGAGTGAGGGTGGCGGTGTCACCAGGCCCAGAGAAGTAAAACAACTTGGCCGAGGTCGCACTGATCCGTGGCGCCCTGCAACTTAACTCCTGGAGTAACACAATCTTCCTCCTGATCATGAACTCTAACACAGGCAACTTAATCTGGTTATTTCTAAGCTTTGTCTTTGTCACTTTGAGTCTTCTAAGTCAGTCACAGTCCATTTCAGAGCTCCCTTCTGTGTGTCTTCCCTACTCTCTGGGGTGAATTAAAGGATGAGGCCCAGCGGGGCCTGGGGTGGGGCAGGGTGGGCTGCCCATCCCCCTGACCCAGGCCCGTTGTCCTGTGTGTCGCTGGTAGGTGCCTGGCTCCGGGGGTGCGGACTTGGGCCTGCAGTCCCTCAGCCCTGCCCCTGTTGCAGCTGGCTGATGTGGCGATTCCTTAGAGAAGCAGCTCGGTCCTCCACCCTGGGGCACGCTGTGCCCTACCTGGGAACGGGTGTGCCCTTTTCTTCTGTGAGGCAGCCTCCCAGCAGCACCTTGGCTCTTTCCTAATTCCTTTCTGGATCTCACTTGGGGGCCACCATTCCAAAACCCTTGGGAGGCCCGGAAATGTCAGGGGGTTTTTGCAAGTTGTCTAGGGCCTGGAAGTCCATGCCACAATTTCAACTCCTCTGTGCCTGGAGGCAGTGGAGGAGAGATTGTGGGAAGGGACACGCTCTGAAAAAAGTCGCCCGTGGGGGTGCCAGACTCCGGTCAGCTTGTCCCTTCTTTCCTCGGTTTCTCTAAGTGATGCCATAACGGTGGGGCAGTAAATGCAGGAACACTACCTGTTTCTTACTCTGCTTTTTCTCTCCCAGGCTAGCTCTCTCCCCAGCTCAGAGCATAGGGCAGAGAGAGAGAGAGAGAGAGAGAGAGAGAGAGAGTGTGTGTGTGTGTGTGTGTGTGTGTGTGTGTGTGTGAAGTAGGCGGGAGGAAGCAGCAGGCAAAAAAACCTGTTACTTTGTTTGGCTCTTTCAAATTTCTCTTGACTCATTCCAGGATGAAAGAAGTCAAGATCTGGCATTGGGTTCACAGATGAATTCCAGGAAAGAGGAATGAAAAAAGCTCGTTGACATCTCAGATTATTAAGATTGACACATCATGCTTTTTCATGTTGCCCAGCTATGTGGAGGCTGTGTGTCACAAAATTAAAACAAGGTATTGTTTCTCTTTGCATTTTAACTGAGATCAGAACCTTCCATTTAGATGGTAGAATTTCTGGTACTCCAGCGCTGGTTGGGAAAAATTGAGGGACCTGACATCCAGGCTGCTTCTGCTTGAACTCAAAGGAAGATGACACTGAGAGAAACTTCTCTTCCTTCCCAGTTTTGTTCGGGGCTGCCTCTGGTTTGGAAATCTGGAAGAAAGGTGGGAGGGCACCTCTTTTCCACAGAAGAAGGGCCACTGATGTTTGGAGCCGAATCATCTTAGAAGGAAGAAGGAAGTGGTTGCTGTCATAGGGGCCAGGAGAACCTTCTCAAATAAAAACAGTCTGCGCATGCCTCCCTCCTGGGATATTTGGTCTTTGTTGAAAGTGCAGTCAGGCCTGTTTGGTGCTTGGCTGACCCCTTCCCGCTCACTGGAACCCTGAAAGGCTTTTTGTTCAGGTAGTGGTAGAACACAGAGGTTGTGAAAGGCCCGCTGTTTTAGGTCTGAAAAAGTTATCTGTCCCAAGGTGAAGATGTAATCAAAATTGTTTTTTAAAAATCCCTTTGTCCAAAGGCAAAAAGAGAATGCAAGGAATAGAAGTGGCTGAGCTGCCAAGAAACATCTCGGTATTTTTACAGAGTCACTTTTCTGTTTGAGCTCTGTTAATGGCCGGCCATTTCCCTCTTCCCCTCCAGAACACTGGAGTCTATTCACCATTCATTTACCTGGTCTCTGGAACATTCTGAGGGCAGCCAAGCAAAGCACCACACCAGGCAATCTCAGGCTTTGCAGACATCTTACGCAGGTTTAAGAAACCTGAAAAGAAGTTTTGTGGCTCCGCTGAAACGGTGGGTTGGAGGGAGGGCAGAAAGAGAGAGGGGAGTCCGTTCATTCTCCCCCCTCATGTGAGACAACATCAACTGAAGAGAAAATACTAGGAGGAACTTAATCTGAAACCACACAATAAATTATTATTAATTTATTTATTATTAATTATTATTATTATTTATTATTATTATTATTATTTATTATTAATATTATTATTAAAAGATTTTATTTATTTATTTGACAGAGATCACAAGTAGGCAGAGAGGCAGGCAGAGAGAGAGAGAGGGGGAAGGAAAGCAGGCTCCCTGCTAAGCAGAGAGCCCGGTGAGAGCCCGATGCAGGGCTCGATCCCAGGACCCTGGGATCATGACCAGAGCCGAAGGCAGAGGCTTAACCACTGAGCCACCCAGGTTCCCCATTATTATTGTTATTTTTTAAAGATTTATTTATTTGACAGAGAGAGACAACATGAGAGGGAACACAAGCAGGGGGTGGGAGAGGGAGAAGTAGGCTTCCTGCCTAGCAGGGAGCCCGATGCTGGGCTTGATCCCAGAACCCTGGGATCATGACCTGAGATGAAGGCAGACACTTCATGACTGAGCCACCCAGGTGCCCCCAAACCTCACAATATTAGAGAAGCAACTCATTCATTCTTTTCCCATTTGTTTCTTTTTTCCTTTTTTCTTTTTAAGTCATTTCTACACCCAACATGGGGCTTGAGCTCACAACCCTGAGCTCAAGAGTCCAGGCTCTACTGCCTGACCCACCCAGGTGCCCCCAGATTCGTTTTTATTTTTATTTTTTATTTCATTTTATTTTTTTTTTAAAAGATTTTTATTTATTTAACATACAGAGAGAGATCACAAGTAGGCAGAGCGGCAGGTACAGGGAGCGGGGAAGCAGGCTCCCTGCTGAGCAGAGAGCCCGATGAAGCTCAATTCCAGGGCCCCAAAAACATGACCTAACCTGAAGGCAGAGGCTTAACCCTCTGAGCCACCCAGGCACCCCTGAATGGGCGTTTGAATGCTCTACTTTTCTCCTGGTCTCCTCCTCTGGCAGGGCAACACCGGCCCCATCCCTGAAGGAAAGGCTCTGTCCCTTGTGGTCAGGAAAGGAGCTCCCCACGACCTATGATGACCTCAGAGGGAGCAAGATGTGCACCAGTGGGGAGAAGTGAGCGTCAGGGCTTGGCCCCCGGTCATGCTGCTGGTTCCAGTCAGGCAGTGGCGGGAGATGAGGCTGCCAGGATGGGCTGGAGCTAAGTTTTGGGGCCCCTGAATGCCAGGCTAAGGATTTTGAAATTTATCCTTAGGTATGTGGAGCTATTGAAGACTTTTTATATCACTTTTTTCTTTTTAAGGAATTATTTGGGGGCGCCTGAGTGGTTAAGCCTCTGCCTTCAGCTCGGGTTATGATCCTAGGGTCCTGGGACAGAGTCCTGGATCGGGTTCCTTGCTCAGCAGGGAGCCTGCTTCTCCCTCTCCCTCTGCTGGTCCCCCGGCTTGTGCTCCCTCTCTCTGTGTGTCAAATAAATAAAACATTTTTAAAAAGAATTATTATGTAATAATTATTTAAGAATTACTAAGTAACCATTTATTGTGTAGTAAAAGTTATTATATAAAGACAAGAAAATCTCCTAATCCAATAGAAATAAAAGTGCCACACCGAACAAGCCATTATTATACTACATAAGGGGTAACCACTGGAAACATTTTGGGAAAGAATGGTCTGTACATATGTTTTTCCATTAAAACAAAAAGGGATAGGGACACCTGGATGGCTCAGTTGGTTGAGTATCTGCTTTTGGCTCAGGTTATGATCCCAGGGTCCTGGGATTGAGTCCCGCATTGGGCTCCCTGCTTAGCTTGGAGCCTGCTTCTCCCTCTGCCTGCTACTCCTCCTGCTTGTGGTCTCTCTTTCTCTGACAAATAAATGAAAAGAACTAAAAAAAAGAATTGTCTTAAAAAAAAAAAAAGAATTGTCCACTCATGGACATTGTTTATTTACACTTTCTTTTTTTTTTTTTTTAAGAATTTTATTTATTTGACAGAGAGAGATCATAAGCAGGCAGAGAGGCAGGCAGAGAGAGAGGAAGGGAAGCAGGCCCCTGCTGAGCAGAGAGTCCGATATGGGACTCGATCCCAGGACCCTGAGATCATGACCTGAGCCGAAGGCAGTGACTTAACCCACTGAGCCACCCAGGCGCCCCTATTTACACTTTCAAACAAAGAAATTTATCTTACTATTTATTACAAAAGTTTTCCATGTTCATTGTCAAATCATCTGCATCTGTTGAAAAAGTCATTGAGGATAAGCAATGTTAATAGAACTTCTGTGTGCGCGTGTATAGTTAGATGCATGTATTGTGGAAGTGGACTCTTACACAGATACTGGTTTTACATAGATTTACACATGCAGTGAACATCTCAGTGTGCCAGTAAATACCTCGCTACCTCATTGTATCTAATGATCCACCAAGTGGATGTTCCATCGGTTCAGCTCTTGACCACTTAGGTAACATAATAAAAATCCTTATGCCTTTGTCCAATTCTTTTCTTAGTGGAATCGCCCTAGTTATTTTCTTTAAATGTTATTCTGGGATGCAGAAATTTTATATTTTTGTAGTAAAACTCATATATTGGTTGATTTTCAGATATTCCCATGATAAATTCCAGTTGCCTGGGGTGTATATATATATAATATATAATATAATATATATTATATTAAATAAATATAAATATAAATATGTATAATAAATATTATATATAAATATATTATATATAATAAATTTATATAATATATATTTAATAAATATAACACGTATTATTTAAAATATTTATTTATTTATTTGAGAGAGAGAGAGCACAAGTGGGAGAGAGGGGCAGAGGGAGCAGCAGGCTCCCCATTGAGTAGGGAGCCAGATGCGGGGTTTGAAAGCCAGGACCCTGGGATCATAACCCATGCAGAAGGCACACACTTAACTGAGCCACCCAGACAACCTCTTTTTTTTAAGGTTTTTTTTTTTTTTTTAAAGATTTTTTTATTTATATATTTGACAGAGAGAGATCACAAGTAGGCAGAGAGGCAGGCAGAGAGAGAGAGAGGAGGAAGCAGGCTCCCTGCTGAGCAGAGAGCCCGACGCGGGGCTCGATCCCAGGACCCCGAGATCATGACCTGAGCCGAAGGCAGCGGCTTAACCCACTGAGCCACCCAGGCGCCCCTTAAGGTTTTTTTTTTTTGAGATGTGAGAGAGAGAGAGAGTATGTGTGCTGGTGCACACACGAGCGGGGGCGTGTTGTGGGTGGAAGGAGAGGGAGAAGCAGGCTCCCCGCTGAGCAAGAACTCCAGTGCGGGGCTCCATCCGAGGATCCTGGGATCATGACTTGAGCTGAAGGCAGACACTAAACTGACTGAGCCACCCACACACCCTGTGATACATCTTGATCACTTTCTTTTCTTTCTTCTTCTTCTTCTTTTTTTTTTTAAGATTTTATTTATCTATTTGACAGACAAGAGATCACAAGCAGGCAGAAAGAGAGGAAGGGAAGCAGGCTCCCCATTGAGCAGGGAGCCCGATGCGGGGTTCGATCCCAGGACCCTGGGATCATGACCTGAGCCAAAGGCAGAGGCTTAACCCACTGAGCCACCCAGGCGCCCCTCTTTCTTCTTTTTTATAAGTAGGCTCCTGTCCAGCATGGGGCCCAATGTGAGGCTTTAACTCATGACCCTGAGATCAAAACCTGAGCTGAGGTCAAGACTCAGGTGCTTAACCAACCGAGCCACCAAGGAGTCCCTATATTATTCTTTATATATATTGCTGGGTATGGTAGATAAATCTCTCGTTAAGGGTTCTTCACTCTTATCAGGTACATTGGTCTGAGCTTTGTTTTTCTTTCTTTTTTAAAAAAGTAAGTTCTACACCCAATGTGGGCTTGAACTTAAGACTCTGAGATCAAGAGTCACACACTCTACCAACTGAGCCAGCCAGCCAGCCCGAACTTTCTCTGAGCTGTTTTTATTTGGTTTTGATATCCTGGTAATGCTGGTCTCATAAAGTAAGTTGAGTTTGAGCCCCAGAAAAAATTATTATAAAGTTATTCATAAGTAACTTTATGGGATCTCTTACCCCAGCTCCTCCCACTCTCCAATCTGTCTAGTATGTTCCAGTTACCCAGAACTCCCCTTTTCAATTCTCTGGCCAGAAATCTGGGGTTTTAGTTACCACTACCGGTTACACATTTCTATGGCTGTACTCCTGTCTGTGGCTAAGCAGTGAGTTTACCTTTGGAAGGTGGAACTATAGCAAATTGTTAAGCTGATGATATTTCCGTTCTTGTTTTCTCCAATCTTCCTGTCACTAGTCACGTTTTAGAGTCCTGGAACTGCTGATCTATGTATTTTATCCAGACTTTATAATTGCATTCAGAGGGAGAGACAGGGAGGAGGGTGCTTACTTCAACTTACTGGGAACTGGGATTCATAAATTTGGTTTCAATTAATAATTTAGGGGTGCCGGGTTGGCTCAGACAGTTAAGCGTCTGCCTTCTGCTCGGGCCAGGATCTCCAGGTCCTGGACCAAGCCCCACTCAAGCCTGCTCAGTGGAGAGATTGCTCCCCGCCCCCTTCCCCTGCTTGTGCGCGCGCTCTCTCTCTCAAATGAAAAAAAAAAAAAAATCTTAAAAAAATTTAAAAAAAAATTTTTTTTAAAATTTAAGCTGCCTTTCCACTTTATTATATACCAAGCCCTCTCTTTTTTTTTTTTGTTGTACACTAAATTTCAGGAAAAGAGAAAATTTAAGAACTCATACAAGTAAGAATTTTGGCATCTACAAAATCTTTTTTCCCTTTGAGCCCATCTTTGTTTTTCTTCAACTCCCATAACCTTCTACCTCTTTCATTAAATCCAACCAAAGAACAGACAGGAAGACAGACAGGCTGCTCCAATGTTACTGTGAGATTTTCTGATTTTTGGTCTCTGCTTTATAAAATAAAGGGTTCCCTTGAGGCCATAGTTTACTTAAATTTCAGGCCTCCTTCCCCACATTTCTCTTGAAACAATCAATGAAGGAAGTGCATTTTGTGTTTCTTTATGACTGTCCTTTAGATTTTATTTTTTAAAGTAATCTCTATACCCACCATGTAGCTCAAACGCACAAGATCAAGAGTCGGATACGCCACCAATTGCATCAGCCAGATGCCCCTATGACTGTCCTTTATAAGAAGTGTGGGACACATCAAGTATCCGACTGTATAGGAGAGAAACACATGACCACAGAATTGAAGAATTTTGGAGTGTGCATAGGTAAAATGGCTGGGGTCTCTGGTATCATTAAATCAAATGCACACAGGCCAGTCTGGTAGGCCAACTAGGGAATGGTAGAGGCTATGATACACTTTCCAGAAAAGATTTTGTCTTAAAAATTTACCCTCTGGAAGGAATAGCCATTAATTTCAGCTTCAGCTAATTGTTAGTGCACAAGAACATACGCCCCTTGTCATCGATCTTTCCATTTTTTCAAGAGAAGTCAAGTTGGGATTTTTGTGAAATCCTTAACACAGGCTGTTTTTTTTTTTTTTTTTAAAGATTTTATTTATTTATTTGACAGACAGAGATCACAAGTAGGCAGAGAGGCAGGCAGAGAGAGAGGAGGAGGCAGGCACCCCACTGAGCAGAGAGCCCGATGAGGGGCTCGATCCCAGAACCCTGGGATCATGACCTGAGCTGAAGGCAGAGGCTTTAACCCACTGAGCCACCCAGGCACCCCAACACAGGCTGTTTTTAACAGTGTTTGGGACAAATAAGACACAGCTGTATCCTGGATCTAGTATGTAAGATGACTTCTGGCTAGATACAGGTTGAAATGCCAAGCAAAGGAGATGGAACTCCCTCTTTTCCTAGAATTGTCTAACCATTGACCTTTCAAAAAGATGTAGCTTTGTAACTTCCTTAGAATGAAGAGGTGAAAGGGGGCTGATGGGTAGGCCTTTGGAGGAGACCAAAATTGGATTACTTAAAATCCATTGGTACACCATGTCTTAAGCATTAAAATTTTACAGCAAGAGGCTTGGCTGCAGGACACATCTATGCGAGGTTAGGCTGGGCTTTGAGGTCCACAGAACTCTCCAAGTATGTAGCTTTCTGATGATCTGACCCAATTCAAGAGATTACATTATTCAAAAGATCTTTTATTACAGAAAGGACAAGCTACTTAAGCTCAAACCCTAAGCCACGCATGTGTAATGGTGAACATAGAACAATGTTGTGAGGATGAAATAACATACACTGTTCAGCACAGTGAGGCGGACTTGCTTCCAGGTATTTTGAGTAGAAGCGACATACTCCCATGGACGCTTCAGAGGAATAATCTAGGGGCTGTTGGCTGAGAGACTGGAGGCATAAAGAAAAGAAAGCAAGATTGGAGTTTAGAAAAAGGCAGAATTTGGAGATAATTTTAACAATGGGAATATCTAAACCTCGGAGGATGAATGAGATCCTCAATGCCATGTACATATACAGAAAATGCTGATGACAGAACCATGGGTGCTACTTAGAAGCAGCAGCAGAGAATGAATGTTCAGAGAGGTAGGAGGGAAAAAAATCCCCAGAACACAACCACCCAGGAATTCCAGTGCCCTGGAAAACAAGAGAAACATTAACATGTTAGATAGCAAAATCAGCATGCATTTGTCCAAAATCTTCTTTATGCCTGCATTTTGGCTGCCACGAAATAATGACCAACTTTGAGGCAACTCGCTGTGAGACTTCTATTCAGATGATCTTCAGCGGGTACATGGACTAACAATATAAAGGCATAATTCTTTTTACTGTGCTTTGCCTTACTGCCCTTCACAGATGCTGGGTTTTTAATAAATTGACAGTTTGTGGCAACTCTGCATCAAGCAGGTCTATCAGTATCATTTTTCCTCAGTGTCTCTAAATCACATTTTAAAAATAATTTTTAAAAATTTTTAATAAACATATAATGTATTATTAGCCCTGGGATACAGGTCTGTGAATCGCCAGGTTTACACACTTCACAGCACTCACCATAGCACATACTCTAAATCACATTTAAAAAAAAAAAGATATTTATTTATTTGACAGAGAGAATACAAACAAGGGAAGAGGAGGGAGAAGGAGGCTCAGTCCCAGGGTCCTGGGGTCATGACCTGAGCTGAAGGCAGTTGCTTAACCAGCTGAGCCACCCAGGCGCACCTCTAAATCACATTTTGGTAATTTTTAAAATATTTCAAACTTTTTCATTTTAATTGTTATGGCAGTCTGTCATCAGTGATTATGACTCTCTGAAAACTCAGATGACAATTAGCATTTTTAAGCTTTAATATTTATTTTTAAAAACTTTGTTTTTTAAAATACATAGTGGTATGGGCACCTGGGTGGCTCAGTCGGTTAAGCATCTGCCTCCAGCTCAGGTCATGATCCTGGTGTCCTGGGATTGAGCCTGGCACTGGGTCCCCTGCTCAGTGGAGAGCCTACTTCACCCCAGCCCCACACCCCCCTTATGCTCTCTCAAACAAATAAAATCTTTTAAACAAACAAAAGACCTAACAGTATTGCATACTTAATAGATGAATGTAACTTTTATATATACGGGGAAACCACTTTATTGTGGCATTTACTGTATTATGGTGGTCTGGAACTGAAACTCCCAAGACCTCCGAGGTATGCCTGGTAATCACACCTTCAACTTGGAAAAGATTTGATTATCTTATGTACTTTCATACCTAATACCAGGACTTTTAACCAAAATCTTAAGCAAGTGGTTTTAATTTTGAACACAGGCAACAACTTTACAAGTGACCTCTACCTATTTTACTATTGCAGTTAACATTTTCAAAAAGTTCTTTCTTCAATTGATTTTTTTTCCTATAGCTTTTTATACTTGAAGATACTTATAATCCTCTTTCCCCCACATCATCTCTAGTCCCTCCTGCTCTGTGGTTCCAATTACACGGAAATTCACTATCTCAGTCAGAGTATCACTTTAAAAAACAATGCCCAGAGGGGTACCGGGCTGGCTGTCAATAGAGCATGTAATTTTTTTTTTTTTTTAGATTTTATTTATTTATTTGACACAGAGAGAGAGCGAGCCAGCACAAGATGGGGAGTAGCAGGCAGAAGATGGAGAGCTGGCTCCCCACAGAGCGGGGGGAGCCTGATGTGGGACTCGATCCCAGGACCCCAGAATTATGACCTGAGCTGAAGGCAGTCGCTTAACTGACTGAGCCACCCAGGTGCCCGAGTATGTAACTCTTGATCTCAGATTTGAGTTCAAGGGCCATGATGGGTATAAAGCTTATTTAAAAAAAAAAAAATGTCCAGAATTGAACACCATGGTTCTAGATATGGTGTGACCAATGCCAAGGATATGCATCTCTCATTTTGGGTGTCAGATAAAGGACAGAAGTAGCTCCTTCTGGGTTAAGTTTCAATGTTGGCTCACTAAAATTAGTTGGGATTGGTAATGTAGGTTTGAACTTCCCTCCACACCCCTTACCTATGCATTAACATTTTTTTGGGAAGATTTTAGTTTTTATTTGACAGTCAGAGATCACAGGTAGGCAGAGAGACAGGCAGAGAGGGGGAAGCAGGCTCCCTGCTGAGCAGAAAGCCCAATGCAGGGCTCAATCCCAAAACCCTGGGATCATGACCTGAGCTGAAGGCAGAGGCTTTAACCCACTGACCCACCCAGGTGCCCCTGCATTAACATTTTTAAAGATTTATTATTATTATTTTAAAAGATTTTATTTATTTATTTGAGAGAGAGACAGTGAGAGAGAGCAGTGAGGAGAAGGTCAGAGAGCAAAGCCGACTCCCCATGGAGCTGGGAGCCCGATGCGAGACTTGATTGCGGGACTCCGGGATCATGACCTGAGCCGAAGGAAGTCGTCCAACCAACTGAGCCACCCAGGTGTCCCAAGATTTATTATTTTTAAATAATCTCTATACCCAATGTGGGACTCAAACTCACAACCCTGAGATCAAGAGTCACATGAAAGGTGCCCCAGGCCTTCTGTTTTTATCTACATTATAAAGCACACTAAATTGCACTGACAGGCAGCACGTTCCTTTTAAACAGCTCATAGCAAAGCTCAAGGTAAATTAAAACACCCTGGAGTTTTTTATTAGGAACCTGTCATACCGTATTACTCTGTATTTCTTTAACATAGGGCTCCACTGATCCGAGCCCTAGGTATGTGCTGTTTTCCCTATTTCTGAACTTATTTTAAGAGTTATTAAGCTAATGGAAATTACCTAAATGCTTTTTCATACTCTGACTCAATAGACTGTAAGGAAGCATTCACATTGTTACTCAACTGATTAAATAGTCCTGTCTAAACCGAAGACCTTATTTCTCTAATACCTGGTATTACTTGGAACTCTATTAAGAGGTGAATATAATAGGTTTGTATTTAACATACCAGTTTAGGTATTTCTTTTCTTCTCTTTTTTTAAAAGATTTTATTTATTTATTTGACAGAGACCACAAATAGGCAGAGAGGCAGGCAGAGAGAGAGGAGGAAGCAGGCGCCCCAGTTGAGGTATTTCTAAAAAATACTCAAGCTTTAGTTACTGTTTTCCATTTTCACATTTTATTTTACATCTAGTATTATCACACTAAACAAGATAAAGACTAAAATTACCTAGACTACAGTTAATCAGTAAAACTGCTTAGAGAATGGGATATTATGATTTGCTAAATATCCCAATTAGCCTATTGCTATATATATATACACAGTATGGCTGATAATAAAATACCTTTGATACTAAATTTAAAATACAGTTTTGCAAGGTGCCTGGCTGGCTCAGCCAGTAGAGAATAAGACGCTTGATCTCAGGGGGCGCCTGGGTGGCTCAGTAGGTTAAAGACTCAGCCTTTGGCTCAGGTCATGATCCCAGGGTCCTGGGATCGAGCCCCACATCGGGCTTTCTGCTTAGCAGGGAGCCTGCTTCCTCCTGTCTCTCTGCCTGCCTGTCTACTTGTGATCTCTGTCTGCCAAATAAATAAATAAAATCTTAAAAAGAAAAAAGACTCTTGATCTCAGGGTCATGAGTTCAAGCCTCATGCTGGGTGTAGAGCCTCCTTTAAAAAAAATAATTATATATATGTAAAAATAATAGTTTTTGGACTTAAGAGTACATGATGGTCACTGCTATAAAGCATGTTTTTTTCTTCAAACATGATCAGTGTACCACTCGCACCAGAACCACCTATCTTGAAAGAAAAAAAAAACCCAATTTGGAATGATCCTATAGTGCTTGTTAAAACTGAAATTTCCTGAGGCACCTGGGTGGCTCAGTTAAGTGTCTAGACTGTTTTGGCTCAGGTCAAAATCTCTGGGTTGGGATTTCGAGCCCCAAGTTGGGCTCCATGCTCAGTGGAGTCTGCTAGAAATTCTCTCTCCCTCTGTCCCCTTCCCCACTTACACGCACACTTTAATAAAATCTAAAAAAAAAAAGAAAGAAAGAAAGAAAGAAAAAAGTAATTTCTCTATGTATACTGATGTGGAACAATCTCTAGAACTCCCAAGATATTAAAGAAAGGCAGCCAGCCACAGAATATACATAGTATGCAGCCATTTATAGAAGAGCAAAAGGGTGCACATATTCAGACCATCTGCAGAGACCATGTGTACAAGGACATACAATGGATTTATTGACTCCCTCTGGGAAGGGGCAACTTACTAGGCAGAAGACATTTTATGCCATATACTTCTTTACAACTTTTACATTTTAAACCTGTATGAACCATCCACTCAAATAATATTCTTAGGCTTATTCTGGCCCTCCTCAAGTTTTGGAATTAGGGATTAAAAATATTAATTTTTATGTTTCCCAGATAACTCTCATTGAACAGCCAAATTTGAGACCAATGTTATGAATATTATCTCTCTAGGATACTATAAAGTTTGCCCTTTTTTGGGAAAATCTTTAAAAATTAGATGTCAAATTTTATACTGTCAAATTCAGTATAAAAAGTAGTGGGTCCATTGAAGCAGCTGTTTGTAACTTCAATTTATAACATACATTGACAACATAATAGCATGACCATGCAAGAAAAAAATTTTTTTAAGAAGCAGGAAAAAATTATAAAATACTGACTTAAAAAAATCAGATCTTTTCTGTGCTGTTCGTGCAAATTCTGCATTTTTAATTCTAACTTATTCTAAGAAACAGAAGAATAGTGGTGAAGGAAAAACAATACTAATTTGGAGTGCACTGTTTAACAGGGGGTGGATGAAAGTAATCAATTTATTTATCATTAAATTACTCTAACAACAACAGGGAAAGCCAGCCTGAGATGCAGAGAATAACTGATAATTAGTTGCCAAAACAACTGGTTCAAGAATGTATTAGGATGATGCCCAATACTTTTTTTTGAAGACTTTTTTATGAGAGAGCGAGCGAGCACATGTGTGCCGGAGCACACAAACTGGGAGGGGCAAAGGAAGAAACTGAGCAGGGAGCCCCACCCATGGCTCTATCCCAGGCAAAGGCAGACCCCTAGCTGACCGAGCCACCCATGCACGCTCCTCCCAATACATCTTTTCACTAGAATTTATAGTTTTCTTTAAGAATTATCAATATGGGGTTCCTTGGTGGTGCAGGTCATTAAGAGACTTTTGGTTTGGCTCAGATTGTGGTCTCAGGATCTCAGGATTGTGGGATTGAGTGAGCCCTAAATCAGGCTCCACACTGAGTGCCGTCTGCTGGAGATTCTCTCTCCCTCTCCTTAAGCCTCTCCCCCTGCTTGCTCTCTCTTTCTAAAATAATCTTTAAAAAAAAATGTCAAAGCAGAAGACAGTAATGAATCCAAGTTATTTCATATAAGATGGTTAATGTGGGTCTAGCCATAACAATGGAAATTAAGTCATGCAAAAACTTGGTACAGAAACAATTAGTTTTATAAAAAATTTAAATGTCACCAACTGTTTATCTGGATGAATATACCCAAAACAAATCAAAATTTTGTAACAGGCTGAAAACATGTTTAGAACGTAACTGCAAGCTGAAGGCAGCAGCCTGGAAAAGTGCTGAGTATGAATTTTGAAACGACTCAATTTCAATCCTGTCACATAAGTTATTTGTGATCTTGTCAGTTAGCCACTTTGGGGTTCAATTTTCTCATCTGAAAAATATGAAATACAGCACTGTCACTTCTTGTTTAAAATGGAAAAACATGTGAAATGACCTAGCATGTCACTGGGGTGTGATGATAAGTTCTTGCCTTCCCTAAGAGAACAGTGAGAAACAACCTTCCAAAATTTTACTGGGCAAAACTAATTATTCAAATATTCAATCATTCAAAAAGCGTATTATTCAAAACTAATTATTTGAAAGAGTAAAATGAGACCTAGAAACATTTAAGAAACACAAAACTGGGGATAGGGGTGAAAAAGACTTGTCTGTGTTACACAGATAGTATGTGACAAGCTTGGGAGAAAAGCCTATGTCTCCTTTTCTAGTTCTCCAGTGGCTGTCTCCTATAGTTTCTGGTCTACTAAGGGTCCAGGGAGAGATTCTAACTCCAGAAAGACACTGAATCAATATACTATTGAATTATAATTTTTTCTGGAAATTATGTGCTCAGACAAGTAGGTATCAGGAGTAACAAGATATAAGTACCCAAATAAGCCCGAATATGGTCATTTCAAAGCAAAAGTAGTTTGAGTAACTCTAACATAATATACATTTAAGTCATTATGTGAATTTAAGTTTTTATTTGTGTATTTCACTGTAGTGCTGTGACAACAAAATGACATCTGTGTACCAGAGCATACATACATCAACAGTAAGATGTAACTTCTCATTACACCACTGCTAGAATATTTAGCTTTTTGTAGGACACATAAGCATGTAAGATGGCCACACCAAATAATTTTCTGGTTTTTTTTTTCCTTAGATAACCTTAATTTTTTATCAGTAATACTTTATCAACCTCACTGTTAAGAGAACTGTAAATTACCTGGATGATGGGGCATGAGGGCACAGGGGAGGAATCATTCAACTGTGTTATACTGTAATAGTTTGCTAGAGTAATCTCACACACACCAATAAGGAACTGTCATCATAATTAAGGGCTAGTTACTGTTGTTAGTTGCACAATGATAAAGTTCTTTTGAAAATATTGGTTAGCCCACTTATATATGAAAAATGCCCTTTCCACTTATGCAGAAGAAAAAAATATTCAGAAAGTTATTTTTGGCCTTGCTATGTCAAAAAGTCAACTGTACAAAGATCTACGTTTCAAACCTAAAATTATAATTTTAAAAGTCTATTAAAAACAAAAATGTCATGCATTTTTATTATCAATTATGCAGAGGCTTTAAAACTGTTGCAAGACCATATAGTATATATTAGCTTTTATACTGCTAATGCACAACTAACAGCAAACTTGATTAGATTAACAGAAATCTGTCTTAATTACACCTTTATATATCACACTAGAGACAAATGCCACAAGATCTGCAGAAACAATCAGTTCTGAGTACTTAAATGGCAGAATAACTTTTTGTGTTGTAATCCATCACATACAGAATAACAAAACAAAAGGAAAAAATTCTGCAGTTTCACGTTACAAAAAAACGTACTGCTGTAAAATATTAAGAAGGGGTAAAGGATATCACCTATAACACAAAGTAACAACTAGTGTCAAAGAGCAAACAAAACTCCTAAATAAAAATATCAAAATACACATAGCAACTGAAGCACAAATACTGCATTAAATACAGTAAAGATTTAATAAGACTAGTTAATAAAAGACACAAAAATAGGGGGTGCTAGGGCAACCAGTAAATAAAACCAAAATAATGGGGAAAACATCTGAAGCATTGTTTTTCCCCTAGTTGGGGCACAATTTTTTTTTGGGTGTCTTTCCATTCATATAATACCTAACACTGTACATTAAGATATTAATGTCACAGAAAAACTTGGTTCTTCCATGAAATTCTTTAAATTCTTGATAAATTTTTCAAAGTAGACATTATTATGAATGAAAAACAACCAACAAATGGGCACCTGTTGTTTTTAACACTGCAGATTTACAGGAACTTTTTAAAAGTTATCATAATCTTTTTTGTCTTTTTTCCCCTCAGCTTCAAATCCATCAACTCCATCGCTATCCCTTCTTCGTTTCCTGTTGTTGTGGATGTTAAAACGCTGGCTCATTTGGGGTAATGGATCCATGCCTAGAACTTTGTGTATCTGGCGGAATGCAAGGAGTCTCAATGCAAACTGCAACAAAAAGAGCCAGAATTCAGAGTTAATTTTAAAAACCAAAATATTAATTATTAAGTAGTCATATCTCCATATAATGTAAAAAAGCATATTTAATTAAACACCTTGAATAATATTAAGTTTCACAACCTAAATGCTCTGTATGTTCGAGTGTTTATATTTTCAGGCTTTTCTGTACCCATGCCGTTTCTTCTTCTTTTTTAAAATTTTTATTTTATTTATTTATTTTTAAAAAGATTTTATTTATTTATTTGACAGAGATCACAGGTAGGCAGGGAGGCCTGCAGAGACGGGAGGAAGGGAAGCAGGGTCCCCGGCTGAGCTGAGAGCCCAATGCGGAGCTCGATCCCAGGACCCTGGGATCATGACCCAAGCGCCCCCCGTTTTGGTTTTTAAAACATAAGCTAAGACATAAGCCTGGGCGGCTCAATCAGTTAAGGGTCTCTTGGTTTTGCCTAGGTCATGATCTCAGAATCAGGAGATCACGTCCCAAGTCAGCTCCACGCTGGACATGGAACCTGCTTAAGATTCTCTCCCCTGCTCCCTCGACCCCTCCCTGCCCGACCTGCATGCATTTGCATTCGCTCAAAAAGAAAAAAAAAAAAAGACATAAGTTAAGAAATAAGTCTTTACAAAAATTCAGTATTATGTCATTTAAAAAAAACCTTGAAACTTAAACAATACACAGCAAAAGGAATGTAAATCTCATTGAGGAAATCCCTCTTCAGTTTCTACCCATGTATTTTCCCATTTTTTCTGTGGATGCCCATGTGTATAGGCTGCACATGTACACACATGCACACACACTTTCCCAGGTTTACAAAAAAGGGTCACATTTCTTCAACTTGTTACTTCATGAACTAAAATCAAAATCTTCACTAAAATGGTTATGTACATGCAGAAATATGTTAGGCATCAATGTCACAAGATTTCATAATACATTCATCAATTTCTGGGAATATATACCTCTTAAATTGATTCAAGGAGATGAAGTCATTTGATTATATAGCAAATTTCACTATATGGTTATAACCTTCAATGTAAATATTTAGATTATTTTTTGAGATATAATTAACATATCCTAAGCGTCTCCCTTTTAAAGGGTACAATTCAGTGTTTTTAGTATACTTCTCAACCATAACCACTCTCTAATTATAGAACATTTTCATACCTGCACCCTCACATCCCCATGACCCAATGTTATTCATTCCTGAACCCATCCAACCTTAGGTCATGGTAACTACTAATTTACTTTTCCATTTCTACAAGATTTGCATGCTGTGGATATTTCATATAACATCTGACTTGGCTTCTTCCACTTAACAAAGTGGCTGCTATTTAGACTATTTTTTTAAGAAAGGATTTTATTTATTTGAGAGAGAAACAGTGTGAAAGCACACACACACACACACACACACACACACACACACACACACACACAAATAAATAAATAAAATCAGGCTATCAGGAGCCTGATACAGGGCTCAGTCCTAGGACTTCAGGATCATGACCAGGGCGGAAGGCAAGGGCTTAAACAACTGAATCAGGCCCCCGCCAATGCACTTGTTTTTCAGAGAGCGAGTGTGTACATGGGCAGAGAGAGATTGGGGGCGGGGTGAGGGAGAGACCACATGTTAAGCAGGCTCCATGCCCATCGCTGAGCCCCATGTGAGGACTGATCCCATGACCAGGAAGTCAGGACCTGAGAGGAAATCAAGAGTTGGACACTTAACTGACTGAGGCACCTGGGTGCCCTGAGACTATTTTTAATACCTATTTTCTTCAGCTGAGATTTAGTTGTTTGTTATAATTATCTGTATGAGAATTTATTATTCTAGAACTTTACCCAATTACACAATTCCAATTCCTCAGAACTTTGCTTCATATGTTGGCTTTTGAAATCCTGAAAGTCTCCAAATCATCTGTGTTAAGGACTTGATACAGCATTCTATTTAGTCCGTAATTCTGGATTTTTGCCAGTAGTGGGTGCTTCTCTTCTCATTTAAGCTATAAGGCTGATAACCTTCTGAAGTGAGAACTAGGAATATTTATAGCTAATAGAATACTAATTCTTTATTGAGAGATTTAGAAAAGATAAACAGAATAATGCTTTTTTCTGTATTCATGGAAAATACCCAAATATATCTGATATATGATAATGAATACTAATACATTTCTACCATAGGGATATTGCTGCTAATCATCAGCCTATTTGAATACTAGAAGTTTCTAAATGAAAGAATACTCCAGTAAGTAAAATTAAGCATTTGAGGCTAGAGTGAGCATCCTATAACCTCTTGTTCTGTATGTATTTCTAACTTTAACAAGGGAAAATTCTGCCACACAACTGGCAATTATTTAGCAGCAAACAAAATTTGAGGACTGATACTGGAATAATTCTCAAAGATATCTTGGAATTTTAAAATAACATCAAAGAAGATTTGAGGTTGACTTTACAATTACTTTTTGAGGGGGGAGGGTTAATACCTATGGGAAAGGATCTGAATAAATGACCAAGGCTGTATCTTGAAGAAGCAACTTGTAAAGATTACTGAAGAGTAAGACTACAGAGGGGCACCTGGGTGGCTTAGTGGGTTAAAGCCTCTGCCTTCAGCTCAGGTCATGATCACAGGGTCCTGGTATCGAGTCCCGCATCGGGCGCCCTGCTCAGCAGGGAGCCTGCTTCCTCCTCACTCTCTGCCTGCCTCTCTGCCTACTTATGATCTCTGTCAATACACAGCAAAAGGAATGTCACTCTCTTTGTCTGCCTCTCTGCCTACTTGTGATCTCTGTCAAGTAAAACAAACAAACAAAAACCTTAAAAAAAAAAGAAAAGAGTAAGACTATAGAAATACACAAAAATAAAGATAAGCATTATTGGGGAGTGGGGGATAGACGTACACAGAGACAAAGGAAGAAGATAATTATTAACATGGGTGCTATAGGTCACCAAGAAATAAACTCAAATCAACACGGGTGCTATTCGTAATTTATAGAGCTTATTCGGATTTTACCAGCTATATATGCACTCCTGTGTGTCTTTGGCTTTAATGCAATTTTGTCATATGTGTAGCTTTGCATAGCTACATCACAATCAAGATATTAACTGTACCATCACCAGAGACTACCTTTACAGCCATCATTAACAATCCCTACACCCACACTCACCCCTAACTCTTAGGAACCACTACTGTTCTCCACCTCTGTTATTTCATGAATATTACATAAATGGAACAGTGCAGTTAACTCCTTTACTTTTAACAAGGACATCTGTCATTCCTACCTAAAGCCAGACCACTTTCTTCAAAGTGACGTTTAAAAAAAAATGCCTTTTGGGGCACCTGGGTGGCTTGGTGGGTTAAGGCCTCTGCCTTCGGCTCAGGTCATGATCCCAGGGTCCTGGGATCGAGCCCCACATCGGGCTCTCTGCTCCGCAGAGAGCCTGCTTCCTCCCCTTTCTCTCTCTGCCTACTTGTGATCTCTGTCAAATAAATAAATAAAATCTTAAAAAAAAATGCTTTTCAAATGTGAATTCTTTTAGTTTTTGAATGCCCTGCTCCTAACCGTAAATTTTCTTTCCCTTAGAATTTACAAATAATTCCTCCTTTAAGCACCAAGGAAGAAAAAAAGCCACTTAGAGTAACTATCTCCATCCCCAAAAATTAAACCCAAAGAAATACAAACAAAACTTGTCTAATAAATTAATCCCTTAATATGACTTAACAATTTACTTTAATCTTGACATCTTCCAAATTATCGTTGCCAGAAGAGATAACAAATCAAGAATTTAAGTCCAGTACCTAAATGTCTTAAGAGTCAATTATTACTAGTTCACTGCTAGTTGCCTTTTCTCCCCTTAGTACAGTTTTGGAATAAAAAAAACGAAAGTTATAGTAGTTTTAGATTGACTTTTTTCATTCATTCGTTAAGGTTCACATATCTTTTCCATAAATCTTTTCCCAATAAAATTATCAAATGATAATGATAATAGCCAACATTTGTTAAGATCCTTCCATACACCAGATACTGTTAATACAGTTAAACCCATTAACTCATTTAATCCTCCCAATAATCCTGCTTCAGACAGGATACTACTTTTATCCATTTTACAGGTGAGACAGAACAGGTGGTATTCAAGCTCAGGGAATCTTGACGCTAGAGCCCACACTCTTTTCCCCTCAAAAGATTTTATTTATCTGAGAGGGAGAACACACGCACAAGCTCTCACAGGGGCGTGTGGAGGGGGGCAGAGAGGGAGAGAAACTCAAGCAGACTCCCTGCTGTGTGTAGAGCCTGACAAAGGGCTGGATCACACAACCCACGAGATCATGACCCGAGCTGAAATGACCAGTCTGACACTAAACTGACTGAGCCACCCAGGTTCCCTGAACACACACTTTTAATTAACTACATTGGACAGCCTTTCCAGTAGCAAGAAAGACATATAAATTACAACAATAATTACCACAAACCACACAGCGTATCGCTTCTTACAACCAGAGTACATACACAGTTCCCAGACTGATCACGACATATAACCTAACTCCCACATTTAATAAGACACTGGAAATACAGCTGTATTTTTATATTAATACGCTTCCTTCAGACATACATACTATAGTTAAATACAATTTAAGGTTATGTTAGTGAAATCTAATTAAATTATACACCCTCCAAGGGCTTACTTATGAAAGAAGAAGAGAAATGAATATTATACAATGACTTCTTTTGAAGGACAATTATAAAAACCAAAACTTTAAGGGCAGTGGCCCAACAACAAAGCTTTGGGATGAAGAACACACTTGTACCTGTGCGCTGGATGTGATGTCTTCGCGCTGTTGGTCAGTCATTGTTGCCAAGGTATCAAACGGATCCTTCTCACAAGGATCCAGAAGTCCAGGACTACCTACAAGCAATCAATATATGGAGAAAAGGGCATTAGCATTATCCATTTGTAAAAGAAAGAGTTCTTATTCAGTTGTCAACACCCAAACATTAAGAACAAAGCAAAACTTACCTTTAAGAATAATGCCTGAAGAAATGCACTCAAAAACTCTTCTTAGTGCATCTCCTGGGCTCTGAGGACTAGAAGCACTACTGATTGCTTTTTCTACTAGTAACTCCATAGCCTAAAATTAAAAACATAAAAAAAAAATGTGTTTAACAGCTTACAGACCAAATGAATCACTAATTTTTTTTTTTTTTTTTTAAGATTTTTATTTATCTGAGAGAGAACAAGAGCAGGAACACAAGCAGGGGGAGTGCGAGAGGGAGAAGCAGGCTTCCCACAGGGAGTGCAATGTGGGGCTCGATCCCAGGACCCTGGGATCATGATCTGAGCTGAAGGCAGATGCATAATGACACCCACCCAGGCACCCCCCAAAGGAATCACTCATTTTCACACACCAGAATGACAAAATTACTTATGAAGTGGTCATTAAAAATTTTAAAAGATTGAAAATGTGACATAGAACAGATCAAGAAACCAGAATATGAATCACATATAAAAATCATCAAAATGAAATAAAACAAGCAATGAATACAAAACTCTTGAGGCAACATGTAACTTACATTTTAAAAAGATACTGTAATTTATGCTTAATGAAGAAAAATGTGAAATAGATTAATAGGGTTTTTCTCGTTTCTAGTTTTAATTACTGCTGGTCTATGACAGTCCTTAACATTCTTTTTAACCCCAAATATTTTATTTATTTGAGAGAGAGCACGCATGAGTGGGGAGAGGGACGGAGGGAGAGAAGCAGACTCCCTGCTGAGCATGGAGCCTGACTCCAGCCTTGATCTCAGGAACCAGGGATTACAACTGGAGCCAAAGGCAGACACCCGACTGAGCCACCCAGGCACCTCAGTCCTTAAATTCTTTACATATTTAGGGCTCACATGTTTGTTCTTTAAACCTACAGTTAGGGGTGCATGGGTGGCTCAGTTAAGTTAAGCATCTTCTTAGGGCATGATTAAGTTAAGGATCACTTCAGGGCATGATCTCAGGGTCCTGGGATTGAGCCCTGCACCCGGCTCTCTGCCCAGCAGGGAGTCTGTTTCTCTCTGCCCTTCTCCCCACTCATGTGTTCTCTCTCTCTCAAGTGAATAGATAAAATCTTCAAAAAACCAAAACAAAATAAAACAACAAAAAAACCCCCTGCAGTTAGAATAGGTTAATATCCCAAGTAATGAAGATGTGTTCTTTCTTTATAAACAATGTATGTTATCTAAATTTTCACTTAAATGCACAAATGAACTTCTATTATCTTTAAAGAAAATATAACTTATGCTTTTGCTATAAATTACACGAGACTCAAAATTTAAACCAGAGAAAAATGGAAGTATAGACTTAGAAAGGAGACATGAAGTGTTCTGAATGTTCTTATTAGAAAAATTTGCTTTCATTTAGATTTTAAAACTTGAGATATAATTCACATAAAAACCATTCTTTTAAAGTGTATAATTAGTGGTTTTTAGTATACTTACAAAGCTGTTCAACCATACTCACTATTTAATTCCTGAATATTTTCCACCACCCCCAAAGAAACACCATACTCCTAGCAATCATTCCCATCCTTCTTTTCCTCCAACCCCTGGCAAACCACTTTCTATGTCTACAGATTTGCCCATTCTGGACATTTTTACAAATGGAACTATATAAAATGTGGCTTTTTGGATTTGGCTTCCTTCACTCAGCATAATGTTTAAGGTCCACTCATATTATAGCCTTTACTGAAATTTTAAATATGACCACCAATATAACATTCAAAGAAACTGAATAGACTGGAACTAGAATGAAATCCTTAAAAAGATAATGAAGCTGAAAATACCTTAGTGAGAACCTATTTTAATTATTATTATTATTTTTAAAGATTTTCCTTATTTGACAAGAGAGCAAGAGAGCAGAAGCAGGCAGAGCAGCAGAGGGAGAGGGAGAAGCAGGCTCCCCACTGAGCAGGGAGCCCATGCGGGCCTTGATCCCTGGACCCTGAGATCATGACCTGAGCCGAAGGCAGTCACTTAACCAACTGAGCCACTCAGGTGCCCCGTGAGAACCTATTTTTAGCTGTGTACCTAAGAGGCTTATGGATATAACCTGAGGTAAAAACCATATCCACCTATTCACTCAAGGTCATCTCGCAGATCTTTTAAATAGGAAAAACTCTAAATTAAAGTTTGAACATGTGGAGACTGCAATTCCAAACAAATTAGGAATAAATTATAAGAGATGGAAATTTGAACAGACAATATACATTAACAGCTACAAAAAATGATAGCTGAGCAGCACAAGATTAAAAACAAAAAAGAAAAAAATGTAAATCACAATGAAAAAGTTTAGTTCAGTTTATTCATTAGAAAAATACAGGGAGATGTTCAAGACTTTTTAAAAAAAAACAATTTATTTATTTTTATTAACATATAATGTATTATTTGTTTCAGGGGTACAGGTCAAAAAGGTTTTTCATTAAAAATTTTTAGTATCTTAAGAAATCAGCTTCAGTTACTCGATAATTCTATGAATGTATTATGAAATGTATTTTGAATCTCTCTCACTTTTTAAATAAACCAACTATTACTTTAAGATGTCTTATAAACTGTGAAATCCTTAAGGAGAGACCAATATCATTTATTTTGAGCTCCTGTGCCTACCATAAGTGGCTAACATACAGAAAATACTGAATAATAAAATGCTTAGAAAACAGAATACTTTTGAAAATAATCCTGCTTGTAAGAGAAATTAAAGGTAATAATTGTCAAAATTATTGATGCTATGCTTAAAGTACAAAACTGAGTCACAAAATATGCAACTTTTGTAAATATAGTTGACCCCGAATAACACGTGTTTGACCTGTATGGGTCTATTTACATGTGGATTTTTGTTTTCAATAAATGTATCAGAAAATTTTTTGTACATCTGTGACAATTTGAAAAGACAGATGAACCACAGAGCCTTGAAATACCAAAAGAATTTAAGAAAAAGGTATTACTATAAGAATATAAGATATAGGGGCACCCGGGAGACTCAGCTGGTTAAGCATCTGACTTGATTTTGGTTCAGGTTATGATCTCAGGGTTGTGAAATCAAGCCGAATATTGGGCTCTGTACTAGGTGTGGAGCCTGCTTAAGATCCTCTCTCTCCCTCTGCCCAACCCTCTCCGTCTCTCAGGAAAACAAAACAAAAAAAGGTTACAAGATTTAATACATACAACACAAAATATGTGTTGACTGTGTTATTGGTAAAGCTTCTAAGAAAGAGCAGGCTGTGACTAGTTAGAGTCAAAAGTTAGACATGAATTTTGACCTGTGTGGGGATTGGTGTTCCTAACCCCTGCATTGTTCAAGGGTCAACTGTATCTCAAACTTTTTATTAAGTACTTTCAGAGAACGTTAGGAGAAAAATAAGTATTAAATAATCAACTATAATCTTGGTATGCCAAGATACAGGATGTGTTCCAAGTAATTCAAAACTTTAACAAAATCTCCTTAATAATTGATCTTAAGAAATGAGAATTTATTTTTACTTTTTTTTTTTTAAGATTTTTTTTTAATTTGACAGAGAGAGCAGGAGAGCTCAAGTAGTGGGCACAGCAGCAGGAGAGAGGGAGAAGCAGGCTCCCTCCTGATCCACACACGTGCTCCAAAATATGAGAGTTTATGATTTACACTTGCATATAAAGGTAGAAACTAAAACCCAAGAAAGAAATAACTTATGAAAAACCAAAAGTCAATACATCAACACACACAGTAAAACTAAGTCTACTATATGCCTTCTGAGATCACTTGCTATGAAGTGAACAATTTAAAAATACTGATTTTCTAGAGCACAGTTGTTTGCCAAGCAGATATCTGTAAGTTAGGAAAGCAAAAGCAGAAGACTCATGGTTTATAAGCTCTGAAACGTATGCAAAGTAAAAGGACATCAAAGATACATACTATTGAATCAAAAAAATAGTATTTAAACTGTACCATAAAGGGTCTTGGTAGCTTAAGTTATTTAGAGAGAAAAGCTCTCCATATTAAATTATTTGAAATCTATGATTGTAATATTTGCTTTCAAAACCACTCAAAATCCCTCTCTGGCATTCAAGATGTTGAAGTGAGAATATGGTGGGTCCTCTAGTGTGAAATTCCAGCTTTCCCTGGGTCTTCTGGTAGGAGCCATGATCAACTGTGCTGATAACACGGGAACCAAAAATCTGTGTATCCCTATGAAGGGGACCAAGGGATGACTGAACAGACTTTCTGCTGCTAGCATGGGTGAAATGGTGACAGTCACAATGCAAAGACAAACCAAAGCTCAGAAAGAAGGTACATAGAAAAGTGGTAATTCATAATGGCCTTTTTTTTTTTTAAAGGATTTTATTTATTTGTCAGAGAAAGAGGAGCTAGAGTGAGCACAGGCAGGCAGAGGCAGAGGCAGAGGCAGAGGCAGAGGCAGAAGCAGGCTCCCTGCCAAGCAAGGAGCCCAATGTGGGACTCGATCCCAGGACACTGGGATCATGACGTGAGCTGAAGGCAGCTGCTCAACCAACTGAGCCACCCAGGTGTCCTGAAAAGTGGTAATTCAATAATGAAAGTCATACAGGAGAAAAGATGGTATGTATCTCTATTTTGAAGATAATGCAGGTTAACAGTAAACAATAAAGGCAAAATGAAAGTTTCTGCTATCACAGAACCAGCTGCAAAAGCATATTTAGACTTGCAGCCCAGGATTTCATTCAATGCCAGCAGGACTGCATGATTTTTTGGTGTATTTGTAAAAAAATAAAAATAAAAATAAAAATTATTTGTGCCTCCCCTACCTTACCACTCAGTGAAGCCGGTTTTTCCATAATAATGCTTACTATGTGGCAAGCAAAATGCTAAGCACTTTATATGTATGATTTCATTTAATTCTCATTACTAGATGCTATTATACCCCAATTTAAAAAATGGGGGTGGTGGGGGAAACAACTTAAACAGGCTGTCCAACGTTATAGAGCTAAAACATAAAAATTAGGCTGGGATTCAAACCCAGGTCTGATTTAAAATATATTTTTGTTTTTTAAAAACCCACAGTTATATTTCAATAAATATCCCATATCAATGGATTCAAACTGATATCTAGTTTCCCTGCATATTAGTTCCTTTTTAAAAAAAGATTTTAAAGGGATTTTTTTTTTAAATATTTTTATTTATTTGACACATCACAAGTAGGCAGAGAGGCAGGCAGAGAGAGAGGAGGAGGCAGGCTCCCCGCTGAGCAGAGAGCCTGATGTGAGGCTCGATCCCAGGCCCCTGGGATCATGACCTGAGCAAAGGCTCTAACCACTGAGCCACCCAGGTGCCCCTAAAAAGATTTTATTTTCAAGTAATCTCTATACCCAACGTGGGGCTCCAACTCACTACCTGAGATCAAGAGTCACATGCTCCATTGACTGAGCCAGCTAGGTGCTCCACTGCCTAAAAATACACCTTATAAAATTGTGAAAACACAAATACTTTCATTTGGTAGCAGTATAAACAGGTAAAACCTTTTTTAGCATATAACTGACAAAATCAAAATTTACAATAGGAGTATTATACTTAACAAAAGCACAAAAAGGAGCACCTGGATGGCTTAGTCCGTTAAGCATTTACCTTCGGCTAGGGTCATGATCCCAGGGTCCTGGGACTGAGCCCTGCGTCAGGCTCCTGGCTCAGCGGGTAATCTGCTGCTTCTCTTTCTCTCCCCACTACTGCCTGCTAACATGCTCTCTTTCTCTCCAATCAATTAAATCTTTTTTAAAAAAAATGAAACCACAAAAGATATCTAACACAAGAAAATCTGGTTAAATAATAAAAAGAATAGTAATTATCTCCTTCATTATAGCTAATACTTACTGAGAGCTCGTTATATACTAAGCATTAACCAATTTAAATCATCACAATCACCTTTTGGGGATAGATTTGACTATTATTCCTATTTTACAGGTGAAGATGCTCATATTAATAAATCATTACAATAAGCAACTGTATACACATTTCTACATTCCAGCTGATGTAGGCTAATACTGATAAATGCATGACAGACTTCCATTCCTAAGTCCATGTGTAGGATGTTCTATTTTTGTATTGTATTTATGTATAGCACCGTATTTCATACTCAACAATCTTGGTAAAAATCGTCATGTCTTGTAGACTTTTACATCTTTTGGGGATTCAGTAGTGCACATACCTTTAAGTAGATGGTTTCTGTTACACATACATTATTTTTAAGATAAAGTGAATGAGATGATACACTTCCAAGTGTAATTTGTGAGCTCTTTTGCAAGCTAAGACAACAGTTCTTTGCTATGAAGGTCAGTTTCCTATCATTTAAAAGCTCTTCACTGGTTCTAAAAGTGACAGACAGGGGGTGCTTGGCTACCCCAGTCAGTAGAGCAGGCGACTCTTGAGTCTTGAGACTCCAGAACTCGAACAAGGAGTCCTGAGTCCCAACCCCCTGTTGGGTAAAGAGATTACCACGGGGTGAGGGGGCAGGGTGGATGGGGTGGAGTGACAGCCAGGAACTCTCTTACTATACAAGCTATCACCAGTAAAATCTAAATTACTCATGTTCTTAAAACACACACACACACACACATACAACCCCTCAAAATACATACAAAGAAATACTGAATCAGGTATTCCAACAGCTATCTGAGCACAAAGTAGAATTATAGTAGCTCTCTCAGCCTCTTCTTTGAAAACTGTCCTTTTACATTTGACAGACTGCTTTTTTTTTTTAACCAAGGTAAAATTCACATAATATAAAATTAAGTACTTTAAAGTGAGTAATTCAGTGGTATTCAGTATATTCACCATGTTGTACAATGACCACCTCTTACCTATTTCAAAACAATGCCATAATCCCAGAGTAAAACCCCTTAGCCCATTAAGAAGTTTCTTCCATTCCCTCTTTCCCTCAAGTCTCTGGCAACCCACCAATTTGCATTCTGTCTGTATGAATTTTGTGGGTATTTCACATAAATGCAAAAATATAATGTGACCTTTTGTGTCTGGCTTTCTTCACTTAATGTAATGTTCTGGAGGCTTATCTATTGTTACAAATCATCCTTTTTTGTAAAATATTCTTTAACCTAATCTACACTGTTCAGAAATACATATAATAAATAATAACATATATTTTTTTTTTTTTAAGATTTTATCCATTTACTTGACAGAGAGAAATCACAAGTAGACGGAGAGGCAGGCAGAGAGAGAGAGAGGGAAGCAGGCTCCCCGCTGAGCAGAGAGCCCGACGCGGGACTCGATCCCAGGACCCTGAGATCATGACCTGAGCCGAAGGCAGGGGCCTAACCCACTGAGCCACCCAGGCTCCCAATAATAACATATTATAAACATTAAAAAATTAAGTATATGCCTTTTATAAATTATAGCACATATACTATTCCAAAGGAGGTTTAAATACTATGTCATAATTCTGATGTCAGACTAATTTGACAGGAATTCTACCTGTATTTTCTTTACTTCATTACCATGGGCTCAGGACAAAAGAGGAGCTAATTTGAGGGCAGAGTACCATTTTCAGTATTCACTGCAGTAGTGAAGGAAAGCCTAAAAGTAGGCACTGTTACTTTTTTTTCTTTTATTTTCAGCATAACAGAATTCATTGTTTTTTGCACCACACCCAGTGCTCCATGCAATACATGCCCTCCTTAATACCCACCACCTGGCACCCCAACCAACCCTCCCCCGACCCTTCAAAACCCTCAGATTGTTTTTCAGAGTCCATAGTCTCTCATGCTTCACCTCCCTTTCCAATTTCCCTCAACTCCCTTCTCCTCTCCATCTCCCTATGTCCTCCCATGCTATTTGTTATGCTCCACAAATAAGTGAAACCATATGATAATTGACTCTCTCTGCTTGATTTATTTCACTCAGCATAATCTCTTCCAGTCCCGTCCATGTTGATGCAAAAGTTGGGTATTCATCCTTTCTGATGGAGGCATTAATACTCCATAGTGTATATGGACCACATCTTCCTTATCCATTCATCCACTGAAGGGCATCTTTCTTGGTTCTTTCCACAGTTTGGCGACCATGGCCATTGCTGCTATAAACACTGGGGTACAGATGGCCCTTCTTTTCACTACATCTGTATCTTTGGGGTAAATACCCAGCGGCACTGTTACTTCTTTACTCAAAGTAAACTGAATGCTAATTAAAACTAAAAATAATAAAGTTTGTAAGAATCTCACATTTCTTTTATGAAAATCAAGAAAATTACTTTTGGGGCACTTGGGTGGCTCAGCTGGTTAAGTGTCTGCCTTTGGCTCAGGTCATGATCCGAAGTCCTGAGATGGTGCCCTGCATCAGGCTCCCTACTCAGTGGGGAGTCTGTCTCTCCCTGTCCCCCAACCCAACCCTGCCTGTGTTCTTTTGCTCGCTCTCTTTCTCAAATAAATAAATAAATCTAGTCTTTAAAAAACAAGTTATTTCTGCTTAAGGTGATAGTATAAAGCCTAATTTCAGAATCTCTTGCCCAAACACAAAATAAATTGTTACAACACACCCAAGCAAAAATGTAACAGTTTCAACCAAAAACAGAGGAAAAGGTCAGTGAAAGAATCTTTCCAAGGAATTGAGTGCCCTGAGTAACTCTCTCCATGGAGCTCATAACTCCGTTATCTAGAGGGAAGATGAGGGTAGGGTTGGTAGCTGAATGAAAAAAATAAAAAAGATTCACCAATAACTGCCCAACTAAGAGAAATAGATAAGTAAGTCATACTGAACGCAGTTGCAGAAAAATAAATTTTCCTAAATGTAAAAACCCCTTCTACTCCCCCCTTCCTTTATCAGAAAGAGGAAAATAGAATTCACCATCCTGAAGACTCTTGCAGAAGGGAGGAAGAGAATAAAAGAATCCTAATTATCCACATCTAGTCACATCTAAACAGATATTTGGCTAATACATAAGAAAGGTATAAGAAAGGTATTTAAGATTAAGATCTGCCAAAGAAGGAAGTGGTAGGGAAAAGGTATTATTAAGGGTAGCTGTAACTCTCAACAGAAGTGTCCCAAAGTGGCTTCACATACTCAAAACACTCTGTTGGCTCAGGGAAATGGAAGTTCTTCCTAAAAAGGATGGTGAATAGGGAAAACAGAAAAAAAAAAGAGAGAGAGTGAGCACAGATTCTGCATAGGCCAAGGCTATAAGTACCCACCCTGGGTATGAAAACCAAAGCATGAAGGTATGCCAATGGAATCTACCTCACATAGAGTAGCAGAGCACATTCAATCAAGCTGCAGTAGAGAGCACCACCTATGTCTGCAATAAGGCTGCATGCCAGCAAATCCATACATCTTTTGTTTAACTCTCAAAGCAGAGCTCACAGGGGAAGAAAAAGGAGAGCCATTTAAAAACGCATGGAAAGGTTCAAAGACAATTCTTGTTTGGAGCACAAAAAGATGATTTTGTAATGGAACTGAAAACTAATGAGATGAAAAAAACAAACCCAAACCAAACCAGGCATGATATCTCTATACTTGGGTGGAATACACCACAAAAAATAGAGATGAAAAGTCTCTTCTCTACGGACTTTGAATGATAATGATGTGTCATCTATGCTCACTGCTTATAACAAATGCACCTCTCTAGGGAGAAATGCTGATGGGGAGGGTGTGCATGTGTGAGAGCAGAAGACGCAAAAACTCTAAAAAAATATCATCTGTTAAAAAAATAAAATAAAAAACATGTTCTGGAAGGATCTTAGTTTAAGCTAATAAAATCAATCTGCTAGTATTCTGAGTTATAAGAGAACTTGATGAGCAAAAAACCAGTAAAATTAAAAACTACAAGTTGAGATGAAAAGGAAGATTACAGAATAAAGCATACTGAAATATAAAATAACATTATTAGAGAATAAATGAATTATAAATAGCAAAGAAGACTACAACATAGCTGAAAACAAGCTTACTGCCAAAGAGATAATCACAGGAGACACAAGAGGAAAGAAGACAAGATTTAAAACAATTAAAGGGATGTCACGGTGACACAGTTAAGTGGCCAACTCTTGATTTTGACTCAGGTTGCGCTCTCAGGGTGGTTAGATAAAGTCCCATGTTGGGCTCACACTCAGGGAAGACTGCTTAAGACTCTCCTTCCCTCTCCCCAACCTTGCGCAGGTGTCCTCTCTAAAATAAATTAATAAATTAATAACTTAAAAAAAAAAACAATTACAAAGATAAAAGATATGCAGAACAAAAGCAGTCCAACATAAGGATAATGGGGCCCCTACAATAGAGAATGCTATTAATCAGACATAATGGAGGATGGTTTTCTCCCCTAACGGAAAGAAAAAGGAAATCTGCGGGACAAAATGACAAAGATTTCAATAAAATGCTGATACTGAAAAACAGATTCCAAGACATAATTTGGCTAAAGTTAATGACATGCAAAGATAAAGAAAGAATTCTTTCAACAGCCTGTAAAAAAAAGTCAGGGCCAAAAAAACTAGGCTGAACTTAGACTTACCAAACCCAGTACTGGAAGGTAGTGAAGTGAAACTAAAGATGGGGAGGGGGAAAAACTGTGACCCAACAATATATTTCTCATTAAAGTAATGGCGATTGGCAGAGCTTCTCAAACATGACAGAATTTTAAAAAACTTAAATAATTTTGATAAAAACTATTTTGATGATAAAATGTAATCAGGAAATGAAAAGGAAAAGCCCCAGTACAAGACCTGGTGGTTTGCACTGAACCATTTAAACACAGAACATTAAACAATCAGAGAATATCAATACAGAAGGTAAATGCAGTTATTTTTACATTTTTAAAGTTTAAAAAGCCCAAGTGTGTAAATGTCTATTTTCCAAGTGGAATTAACAAATTTTAAGGTAAGTTAATCAAGAAGCATTAAATACATTAAAAAATATTAATGGAACAAATGAAAGATTACAAAACAAGAAACCCAAAGAAGGATGGGGGGGGGATATAAGTGAAAAATGCCTCAGCTTTTATGGGTGAAAGTTGACAGATACTATATATAACTGTTAACAGATGAATGAGAACTTCATATAAAACTAGAAGAGCAACAACTAATTGTCACAAAGAAAAAACATTCACATAACAAAAAGAATAAGAAAAGGAAAGAATAAAAATTAAGGTAAAGCACAGAAGAAAACAAACATAAATATACTCATGCCAGACAAATACTCATGACAAGAAAGCTAGAGTTTCAATATTAATCAATGGACAAGGCTTATTAACTCATGACAGAAAGAGTTAAACAAGGGACCCTTTATAATGGCAAAGGTTCAAATTCACAATGATGACATAACTGTATTGTTTATGTCCAGAATTATCCCTGCAACAAAACAATAAAGCATAAACTAAGGAAATAGAACCGAAATGGAAACATTAACAGAAACAGATTTTAATTCACTTTCATCAATCCATGAATGGATGAAGTAGACAAAAATTAAGTAAGGAAAAACTACAGAAGATATGAACAAAATGATTAAGCTGAACTAAGAGGTGTATGCTGTGTGTTACACCTTATTGAGAACACCTCTTTAAGGTGCCCATAGGGGGAAAAAATGCCCACAGATCATAAAAACTGTACATACTAGAGTATAAAGCGAAACTTTAAACTCCAAAAATTGTAAACAGAATGTATTCTGTTTACATTGTATTCTTACAATGCTACAAAAACTAGAAATTATTTACAGAAACAAAAGTAGCCTGCCTTCAATCACACAGACTTAGGATCCTCCCTCAAGGAGGCATCTGGGTGGCTCCGTCAGTTAAGTGTCTGACTCAGGATTTTAGCTCAGATCATGATCTCAGTTCATGGGATATAGCCCTGCATTGGGCTCTGTGCTCAGCAGGGAGTCTACTTCGGATTCTCTCTCTCAACACCCCTCACCCCTGTGCCTGTGTACGCTCTCTCCAAAATAAATAGGGGTGCCTGGGTGGCTCAGTGGGTTAAGCCTCTGCCTCTAGGCTCAAGTCATGATCTTGGGGTCCCTGGGACCTAGCCCTATATTGGGCTCTCTTGTGTGTGCTGCTCTGCCTCCTTGTGATCTCTCTCTCTCAAATAAATAAATAAAATCTTTAAAAACAAACAAACAAAACCAAAATAAATAAATAAATCCTACCAAAAAAAAAAAATTGAGAGTGTACTTGTCTGGATGAGCCCTGGAGGACGTATGGATCTGTTAAATCACTATATTATACACCTGAAACTAATATTAAATGCGTGTTAACTACACTGGAATTAAAGAGTGAATGAAACAAGTATCCAACACAAGAAGTTTGTAAAAGAATAAAATAAACAAGGAAAACAGAAAATTAGAGATGAAATTAGGATTAAATAGGAAAATGGTAGATCTGGCAGATAAATCCAAGGAGCTAATTCTCTGGGGAAAGGAAAAAATAATATGAAAACTAAGCCACTGCCTAAAGACGACAATACTAGGAACATTTTTAAATGCCAAAATACTGACATTCTTGTGTGTTTTAAACAATCAAAAAACCGGTGTACTTTATTTTACATACATCATTTCAAAGAATAACCACCAGCTTCATTTGCGCTCTTTGACTCTCCTATCATTACCCTGCCATAGCCTATGCTCTTCTAATTCATTTTACACCTTTTTCTTCCTTCTCCACTCAATTTATAAAGCTCTGCCCCCTCAAAGGGATGTCTGAAGTTCATATCTCCCTCTGATAAAGAGGAAAAATAAAGTTGTAGGGCAGGGCCATCTATAGTGATGAACCTCTGGACACCAAGAGTAGCCTAGAAAGAATGGCTTGAGAGTCCAGTATCGTAAATATCTTATCTTGGACTTAATACAATAGAAACAGCCTCAAGGGAACACAGGTGTAGAGAACTGAAGTTCCCTGCTGAGCAGAGAGCCCGATGTGGGGCTCTATCCCAGGACCCTGTGATCATGACCTGAGCTGAAGGCAGAGGCTTAACCCACTGAGCCACCCAGACACCCTTATAGCACATATATAATTTTATACATTAAAAAATTTGAAGTGAGATAATACTGAACATATTTTTATATTAAAATATATAAAAAAACTGGGGTGCTTGGGTAGCGCAGTCGTTAAGCGTCTGCCTTCAGCTCAGGTCATGGTCCCAGGGTCCTGGGGATCAAGCTCCACATTGGGCTCCCTGCTTGGCGGGAAGCCTGCTTCTCCCTCTCCCACTTTCCCTGCTTGTGGTTCCCTCTCTTGCTGTGTCTCTATCAAACAAATAAATAAAATCTTAGAATGAAACACCCATCTGTCATTTTACTCCTATATAGCAACTACTACTGCTGGCTAGTCTAATCAACAAAGCTAAGAATTAAGAACAAACAAAATAATAATGAAGATGCTCCAAGTACTTAAAAAGCCTTGAGAGGGGCAACCTGGGCCGCTCAGCTGGTTAAGCCTCTAGGCTCTTGATTTTGGTTCAGGTCATCTCAAGGTTGCGGGATCAAGTTCCACATTGGGGTGGCATGGCAGGAGGAGTCTGTTTGAAATTCTCTCTCCCTCTCCCCTCCTCTGGCTCACATGCAGTCTCTCTCTAAAATAAATAAATAAATCTTACCTGTGCCCCAAAACCTAAAAAGAAAAACAACAACAAAAAAAGCAAAAAGCAAAAAAACCCCCCAAAAACCCCAAGATCCCCAAGAACAAAATTCTATCATATAACAATGTGAATAGCTGAACTGGTCAACTTTCCTAGGATAACAAAAGTTGCCAAAATTAAATAGGAGAGATAAAAATTAGACTAACTGCAACAGAAAAAACTGAGAAAATGTTACCCCCTTTATTAATACAGATTGGGAAATAATGTCATCAAATGACAGTAGTTTGATCCTCTAAAAGTGTTTCAGAATTTGGATAAAGAATAAAAACTTTCAAATTGTTTTTAGAGAGCTAGTGCACCAGTGATTCTAAATCTGAAAGACAAAAATAAAACTATAAAATTTTCTTTTGTGTCACCAACAAAATTCCTAACCAGGTCATCAGTAAACTTAATAGTTCATTAATATCATTTTCGTGTATGAGAGTCACACTTGGAATGCAAAATTAGTTCAGTATGAGGAAATCTATTTGTATAATGAACAATACTGAACAGGTTGAAAGGAAAAAACTATACACTCATGTAAATAAACCTTGAAAGATTATCTGATAAAGTTTCATTTCCATTCCTGACTTTTTTTAACCTTAAAAAATTTTGTTAAAAAAATGTAAGCTCCACACCTAGAACTCACGATCCTGAGATCAAGAGTCACAGCTCTACGACTGAGCCAGTCAGGTGTCCCTCTATTCCTGATTCAGAATTACTAAGCAAACTAGGAAAGGACTGAATGATAATTCTAACCTGATAAAGAAGAACCTCAAATAAAAGGCTAACCATCATACTTAGTACACTAGTCACCTTAGAAGCATTTTCTTTATAATTAGGAACATAGCATGCATGTATTTTTTTAAATTTCCTATTTATTCTAGAAGTATCAGTTAAATTAGAAAAAAGAAAGATGACAAAATGTCATTTAGGTATGATTCCAAGATTAGAAGACCCAAGAGAATCATATGAAAAAAATTATTACAAATAAAGGAATGCAGTCAGGTGAGAGGGGTTGCAAAATTAATATCCAAAGTTAACAGTTTTTATATACACAAACAATAACCAGAAAATAGATGTGAAGGGGGAAAAAGCCTCTAAAAGACAAAATACCTAGGTACAAACAAACAAAACCAAAACTTAACATGAATAGAACATATTCAAATCTAAGCAGGTACGTAAAATTAACTTCAGTAAACTTGATGTCACGTACTCTAGGGTAAGAGTCAGTATAAAAGTGATGATAATTCCCCCACATCTATTAATTTCAATGCAGTACTTCTTAAGGAAACATCACAAGAACTTCAGAGAAACTGAACAAAGTTGTAGTCAAGTTCCTTTGGAAAAACAAATACATAAGAAAAACCAAAATAATTCTTCTGAGCAAGATGATGTTTAAAAGTGGGCAAAGAACAGAGAGGGAAGAATGTGATGATGAGGACACTCAGAAATTTAAATCTCTGAAGCTTCAATCATTAAGAGTTCAGTACTACAGAAGAAAACAGACTAAGGAATCAGACAACTGCAGAAATGGGCCCACAAAAAAGGTACTTTGGTCTAGGACAGGGTTTTTCAACCTCGGTGCTATCAATAACCAGTTTTGATAACTCAAAATATCTCCAGACATTGCCAAATGTCTCCTGGTGGACAAAACCTCCCCTGGTTGAGAACCACAGGTTTATAATAATGGTGGTATTTCAAACTGGGGGTTGGAAGGTGTCATTGTTAAATAAATTATTAAGTGGTACTGGAATAATTGGCAATTGGTCTAAAAAAACATTTAGCTAAATCTATTTATGATTTAAAATTTTTTTAAATCGAAAATTATTTTTAATTATACAAGTAATGTATATACATTTTGTCCTGATAAAAATTAAACATTACAGATCTCTACCATAACCATCCCTTTCTCCTACTCCTCAGAAACAACCCCTATTATAAGCTGGAATATATACTTATCAAAGCTTTTGTTATGTATTAAAAAAAATATATATGCACTTGTAGAAAATGCAATTTGATGGGGAAAAAAAGCTTTAGAAGAAAGAATGTGTGAACTAATTTATAATCTAAAATACAAGAAGATTTTTATAAGTAGAATATAAAACCCAGAGGTCATCAAAGATTAACGGATTAGAATTTACAAAAATTAAAAAAATTCTGATATAACAAAAATGGTAATATAACTGAAAAGCTGGAAAACATTTTTGTTACAGATAAGGGCTGATTTCTTATACAAAGATTTAATATAAATAAGAAAATGTTGAGTAACAAAGGAACTGCTGGTTAAGAGAAAAATAATTCTAAATCCAGCAATCACTCAAATTAAAAAATGTAAATAAAAAACAAGACCATTTTATATTTATTATATTGTTAAGAAGTGTGATGGTGTCCTAGAGTTAGTGAGGGTGTGAAGGAAATGATTGATCCACCAGTTTCTGGGTGTTTTCAATGATTCAACTTCCTCAAAAATAACTGGCACATGTTCTTTGACCTTGGAATTCTAGCCCTAGCAATTTATTACATGAACTATAATACAAAAGCTTGACAACAATATAATGAAGACTTAATGGTAAAATACTGCAAACAACCAAATGTCATCAAATGGATACTAATTAAATAAAATATGGCATGTTCCCAAAAGGGAATACCATGTAGTTAATGCAAAGAATAAGGTGGATTTGACTATGCCTTTCTCAAAGAGCTCCAAGATGCATTTTGTTAAGAAAATGCAAATAATTAAATAGCATGAACACCCATGTTTAGAAAAAAATTAAAGCATTCAAGTAGCCTGGCTATTCACTTCTCTCTAACCCAACTCTGAAACCAATACGTTCAATTATATTTTTGAATACGCTTCCCCAGACAACTGAATTCTGAATTCTTGCTACTCAGGAACCAAAAGGGCTCAAACTTCACAGGGATATTAGTACATATATAAAAATAAGAACATATATGGTGTATATACATGTACTTTTTTCCTGGAAGTAATCACAACAAATGTTACAGATAATTTGCCATAGAATAATAAGATGACTCACTTTTTGGTGACTTTCTGCATTATTTGAATTTCCTAACTTCACATATTTCTTTTTCTTTTTCACATTTTATTTCACAACCTCTATTTCTGGAATTTTTAAATTTTTAAATATTTTTTTAAAAAAGATTTTATTTATTTGACAGAGGGAGAGAGCGTGCACGTGCACGAGTAGGGGGAGGGTCAGGACAAGCAGACTCTCTGCTCATTGGGGAGTCCAATCCAGCATTTCTTCCCAGGATCCTGAAATCATGACCTGAGACCAAGTCAGACACTTAACTGACTGAGCCGCTCAGGCACCCCTACATTATTAAAAAAAAAAAAACCCTGTTAACAGAACTCTGCATAGGGAGATTAATAGCTTAAATTTTAGTCTTTGTATTTTTATGTAAATAAAAGCCAATTAATAATTGCTGTTACCTTAAAAAATAAACATCATAAGAGCAAAAGAAAAAAAAAGAAGGAGGATAATACAAAAAGAAACATCAAGTGCAATTCTTTAAATAATAAAATCTCAGAAAGTTAGACACTCTATGACCCTCAGGATTTCTCCCTAGAAGAGGAAAGGAAGTACATTTAGCAAATGAAAATAAAGTTGACAATTAAATGTAAGAGGAGATTATAAAAACTGTGATAGTGTTTCCTAAAGATTTATTTTTCATACCATAAAGTTACATACTACTCACCCAGCTTGGAAAATCAGACCACGTTGGAACTCGCTGACAGAGGTCCCGGAGAATACGTATGATAATCACACAGGACTGCAGACCATTAGCTCTAGCCTTGAGAGCAACACAAAAACCCAGGTGAATTAATCTTAGAAATATTGAAAATAATCCCTTGATGAAAAAAAGTTAAAATACCACTGTTCAATGGAAGCTCAGATAAAAATAAAACAAAAATAACCACACTTAAAATTGGATTCAATGAGCTGCCATTTACAGCAATATTTTATGCCAGGGTTAGTATTCAAAAGCTGGTATTTTAGGTCAAAGTAAACAGATTATACAAGAATAATATTTCTTGATCCCCTGTGAACCTTGACCTGTGTTCATTTAAAACAGTAAACTTAAAAAAAAATTCTGCCTACATTAGAAATAAAAGAAAAAGTAAAGAGCTAAAAAGTTTGTCTAGGGACTGAAAGGTTAAGGAAATCTGTTTGGTTTCCCTTCTGTGCCTTTGCATGACTGCAAAGTCACTAAACCAAACAGCTGCTTCCTCACCTTTCACTCCCTACACTTATTAACTTAGAGAAAGAGGGGGAAAAATTCTTAAAACTATACACAAAGCTTTAAACACATATTCCATTATTTAAAGCAAAAGTTAATCTGCAGCCTTATGGAATATAATATATATACACAAACATGTGATGTTCCTAAACAAGTAAACTTTAAATATAGCCACTAAAAATAAAAATAAAAAAACCCAAACTACAAAACACCCCCAAACCTAAGGTTATTGTCAAATTAATAGTAACTGCAATATGCAGATCTTCATACCCAGCTTTCTATGTTAACATATTTTCTGAGATTTAATTTAAAATAGATTGCTTGGGCAATCTTTTGAAATGTTTAAACACAGTTAAACATGTTTACTGAACTACTCTCTCATAAGGCTACAAGAAAAAAGTAAAATGATGTTCCGAACCTGGAACCACTTAGCGTGGCGTAGAGCAGCCAGAGCGTCAAGGCATTTTTGCCTGTCCAAGACGTCCGGTGGGTCTTTCACCATACCCGAGGTTACATCTAAAATGGATTGAATTGGCAAAATGCAGTGAGGAATGGGTGTTTGACCAGGTGAGCAAGACACTTCCTTAAAGTAGCATCAGTGTCACATGAGCCATTTGTGAGTTTACCAGCCCTTTAATGTACCCAGAGTTATTTTCAGCAAATTTATATAACCCAATGTGAAAATCAAAAATACTTAAACTCTTAAGAAAGGTAATAAATGATTTCTGCAAATAACCCTACCCACCAAAATAAAATCAAAAGGAAGGATTACTGGACACAGCGCACCAGCACAAAGACAAGACAAGAGGGAACACAAAAATCCACCTTAATAAATGAGAGTTCATGATAAACTATTAAGTTTGTTCAGTATTCTAAATGGTCAGAGGTTATTCTGGGGCTCATATAGCAAAGAACTAATAATAAATATGGAATGATCAACACAGTAATAATTATAGAGCCAAAAATATGCATTTCTAAGAGGTCAATGGTTTCTCGTCTACAGCTTTAAGGGAATATGAAATGCTCTTTAAGAAAGTTTCCATAAAATATCCCAAAGAATAACTGGAGAGGAATAATGGATATAGAAGAAAAGGGTGATAGGAACTAGCATGGTTAAATAGGATAAGTACAGAAAAAGAGGAGATGTAGTAAGAACTCTTTGATGATAAATAATAGGTATGGCCTAAAATTATAACAACTGATTTTAAATCCGATTATTATGTTAAAACAAAGGAGCCACCTAAAAAACTTGAGAAAATCTGAACCTAACTAGGACAAGAGGTTAATTTTACATTCGCGATAGAGGGCCAGCTATGTTCATCTAAACGTATCTGTAAAGTGTGTATAAAAATAACAGCATATTAGCTAATTAAGCTATTAAGCTTTAATATGTAAGAAAATTTTTCTTTTTGCACCAAGTCAATCTAATTCATAGCTCTTAATGATTTTAACATTAGAAGTATTTTCTAAACACAGCATAATTACATACTAGATGAGTCATCTATTGAATTTCACAGTCTACTGGCTCAAGTGCACCAAAATTATGGGGTATTTAAAATATAATTTAATAAATCACTGAGGTTACCAAATGAGTGTAAGGGACAAAAGAAATAATATGATAAAAGAAGTTAAAGATGATTTTTAGAGTATTATTGCACTTTAGGCAAATTATTTAATTGTATATATTTTGTATGAGCATTCAGTTATCTTAAAAGACACTTGTCCTTATTTTGAGGAGATAATACATAAAGAAGCATATTCTAAAAATGATAACTCTATCCATTGGGCTTTCTATTCTTAGTTCTTCTCCTCAAATAATCAAATGATCCAGATTTTTCAAGACATGTTAGAAGGGCGATTTTCAGATAATCAAAGAATGCTGTGTAGCATTCTGAGAATTAAGACTGAAAGAAGAATGTGGATACTAAAGAGAAACTATCAAGACAAAATATTAGTGATTTTTAAAAAACAGTGGACAATCTCAAAACCTGCAAGACTTACTACTAAAATGAGAAACATACTGACCATAAGATATAGGGCTCTTCTGAGATAAGGAAAGAAAGGGATACAGAAAAGCACAGCTAACTAAGGAAAAAAGAAAAAAAAAAGAAATAAAAAAACGAAACAAAAAACCACTTCTTAATGCAGGATTACAAAACTGCTTAAGGACCCTCTTTCTATTCCCTTATTTACATTACTTGCTAAAGCTAAAATGCAAATAGGTGACAACGTGCAATCTCTTTCTAAAAAAAGTTTCTGAATTTCTATATGTTATTTTCAGTGTTATAATTTCCTTTAATATGTAAGAAAATTTTTCTTTTTGCACACAAGCATTTATAACTTTGAAAATTTTAATTAATGATACAATTTCAAAGATGCCAAGACACCTATTGCAATTTAAAAACAAATTAAGAGCTGTTAAGTAGAAAGTTTCTGTTAAATTTAGAGTGTGGATTTTTGCACCCATTTTATATTTCAAGTGGATTAACCCCTTAGGATATTGTACTAAAAACAAAAAAATTATACTTCTTGCCTAATACCCAGTTAACAAAACAAAAATAATTTATTAAAAAAAAGAGGAGCAAATTCTTATCCTACATCAATGTATTTCATAAATTTTAAGGGGTTAATCACTAGTTAGAAGACATGCTGTGTCCACACTATTTTATGATTAAAAGTTAATGGGAATATATTAATTTAAATTAACATGGTTATGTAAAATATATAATCCACCCACAACCATTTAAAAACTAGTGTGAACACTGCTCAATTCTGGAGTAGACAAAGACAAAACAAACAAAACAGCCACACAAAGGACAATAAATGCCAGACTCTGCATCCAAAATCCCTCCTTAATCAAATGGCAGGTGTGACACTGAGCTTTTGAAAACCTTGGTCAAAAATCCTTCCGATGTCTTGGCAGCAACCCCTGACAGGAATCAATCCCCTCTGCTAGAAGGCTTTGGACCGGGACTGATAAGCTACAGGTGGAAAAAAACACACACATACTTGACTTGCTGCAGAGAAGACACTGTAGCAAGGGTTAGAGCATTTCCAACATTTCAAGCTTCAAGTCAATAGTGTTTAACTGTCAAACACAGTACCATAAAGTAGATCTGACATGCGTTTAACAGTTATTTGGGCAATTTAATAATTTTTTAAAAATAATTGAAAAATAATTTTTGGTATTAAACAGGACCATTAAAGAGCTACCACACTGCACAAGGCACAAGTCTCAAGACTTAGAATTGTTCTTCCGGCAAAGCCTTCCTTACCCCCTGTACTAACTCCCCAAAGCAAGCTATAGGCTTTAAGTGATTTTAAGACACAGAGCATTGGGAGCTGCAGTGAGAGAGAATACATACCGTTATTCTGCAGCAAGAAAGAAGCAATCTTCATAATGAAGCTAAAGACATAGTTTACTGCAGTAATCTGCAGCAAGGAACACTCTATCAATGTTTCTATACTTTTTGCACATCCAACTTTTCAGCTCAGTGTCTTGAGGTAAAATCTTCTAATTTTGGACTGATCATTTCTCTCACCAGAGTATTTATGAAATCCAGAACAGTAATTCTAACTCAATTCTGGGTCAGACAAAAATATAATTTTGTTTCCTTTAGAAGGAATAGGTTATCAAAGACTCTATACTACAAATGTGGTATGAACTTTAGACTTCTGCAACATAATGAAGTAACCCGATACTGCATAAATTTAAGGCTAAATGTAATTGGATAAGATGTGCTCTGAAATAGTTAAATGGTTATATGAGTGTAATTTCATTCTAAGTATAACAGCTTTTATCATATTAGAAGATTTTTCAAATCCTAAGTGTCATATGTTGCACATGAATTGAACAGATCGACTCAGGAACTGTTTTTTCCCCCAGCATATCCATAGTCAGACCTTCAATGGAAACTCATGTTCATATAAAAGATCCTTTACACAAAACCCAATTATTTTTAAGATGCAAAGCTTATACAACATACAAGTCCTGATATGATATATATGTGAAGTATGCAAGATTAGACATGCCTCCCAATGACCACATTTTAAATTAAGTGTTCTCTTTCTGGGTTGTGGAAAAGCCCAGTGCCTTAAAAAAAAATGCTTTGCTGTAAGAAAACAAATTTAAAGGGACAGTAACTAAGAGCCTACTGATACTATGTTAAACAATTTTAGTATTTAATATACAGTATTCTTTTCTATCTGTATCACAAAGAAATATTAGTGTAGACTATATAACTTCATACTCAACAAGTTAAGATGTACAAAAACAACATGAAAGGAAACAAAGTAAATTTTATCTGACCCATAAAACAACAGAACCAACATTAGGCAGACACTGACCATGCTTTTTGGCTAAAAGCTTTTGAAGCTTTGAAAATGTTACAGAACAGTCCCTAAAGCAACATTGCTGGCACCAGCAGGATTTCATATTCTACAATTGTAAAGTAAGTTTAAAAATCCTGTACTGTACTACAACTTACTAAGCCTACACCATTTATTTTTCAGTATCTCTAGTATAATAATATTGGGTTTAAAAGCCCAAATCTATGTGCATTAGGATGCTCTGCATTCATGAAAACTCTCCAAACCAAAGAGCAACCTCAGAGAACTAGAAATATTTACCTCAGGACAAGCCAAATCCATGATTACACATATAACAATGCCTCTTAAAACATATTACAAGTATATAACCAATTTTATTTGAAACTCTCGTCTTTTTTGGAAGACAAGGCAAGAACAAGGAACTTCTTAACAGAAGTTAAATTTGTGGCCCTTTACTACCAACATTTAATTTTTTTCATGTGTCCATTATGTCAGCAAGAATAATTTTGAACTTTTTTTTTTCCAGAAATCTGAGGTTAGCAAGAAAAGAAAAAATCAAGAAAGTCATTAATACCATGAGTGTTTTATATAAAAGTACATTACTAAAAAGAGCATTTACTTTCTGGGAAATGATCTTATTAAGCAAAACTGGTTGCTACTTAAGTCAAATCTATCAAATTCATATGTAATGCCAGCATGTTGCCTTCTAGGGCTTAATGCCATCTTAAAGAGTAGGTAAATGAAAAAAAAGTTAATAGAAAAGTAGAATGTTTAATGGCTTTCCAACCTCCTTCCCTCATGTTCTCTTCTCGAATAATTGGAGATGTCAGGGTGATAGTGACTTGCATTTTGGGTTCCACACATGAATTCAAAATTATTGCCGCTTCAGACACAGCACATTTTATATCATACTTCTCAGGACTTATAACCTATGTAATGAAGAGCACAAAAAATTAGCTGAACTTTTATATTATCAGACAAAGCAGTTTCATTATGGCTCTTTCATTTTCTCACCATCTCAAGTATTTTTACTTATTTTTAAAAGTTGTTTATTTTTTTAAAAGTCATCTTTACACCCAACATGGGGCTCAAACTTAAAACCTGAAGATCAGGAGTCACGTGCTCTACTGACAACTAGTCAGGGCCCTACCTCAATCCTTTTATAATGAGTAGATAATACACTTCTCCTCTAAGAAGCCTTACAATAATCCAAGTATCATTTATCTCTTACCATACTTGCCTTTTACAGTTCTTTATTGAGCTAATATTTACCATTATTTGTATTGGGAGTTATTTGTATATGTCCCTCTTAGATTATAAATTCTTGAATAGAAGAAACACTGCTGTGTTTACTACTGTACTTTCAAATTGCATCTGGGTAGTTAAGTTCTTCTACATCTGCAGAATTTGAATGAAACTAAATAGATCCTTGAATTCAACCATTCCCACTGTATGTACATTGTGAAATTAACACATCTATACATCATAATTGGAGAGCAAAAAGTCTTGATTAAGATCCAGAAAAACCAAGATTCACTGTAATTTGATAGATATAGATAAGCCCCAGTTTCCACTGTAATTTGATATAGATAAGCCCCAGCTTCTATTAATGAATGCTTTACAGAAATTACATGGAGTGTTTATAGTACAATATGTAAGTTCAAATTCCAGCTACTACTTTACCAGTGTTGTGAATATGGGCAAATTATTTAACTCCTCTACCCTGTTTCTGTAAAATGGGGACAGAAATTGTTACCTAACCTGTAGAACTAAATGAATTAACTATATAAAGCCTTTAAAACAGTGCCTGGTTGGGGCACTTAGTCAGCTAAGTCTTTGACTTTGGCTCAGGTCATGATCTGGGGGTCTTGGGATTGAGCCCCATGTTGGGGCTTTTGCTCAGCAGGGATGTGCTTGAGATTCTTCTCTGCACCTCCCCTCCCCTAGCTCGTGTGCTCTTCCTCAAATAAATAAATAAAATCTTAAAATAACAAAAAAGTGCCTGGTACATACTAAGTACTATATAATTGTCAACTATGACAATGATGACGAAGAATTTTTTTTATTCGGGGTGCCTGGGTGGCTCAGTGGGTTAAGGCCTCTGCCTTCGGCTCCGGTCATGGTCCCAGGGTCCTGGGATCGAGCCCCGCATTGGGCTCTCTGCTCAGCGGGGAGCCTGCTTCCTCCTCTCTCTCTCTGTCTGCCTCTCTGCCTCCTTGTGATCTCTCTCTCTGTCAAATAAATAAATAAAATAAAAAAAAATTTTTTTTTCCCTTGTCTAGTAAGTACAGTCTGATTTGGAAAGGGTATTTTGCTTTAGTCTAACTGCTTATTTCCTTAGAATATATTTCCCTACTTCGTAGTTTTATTAAGCATCTTTTTTTTCCCCCCAGATTTTATCTATTTATTTGACAGAGAGAGACACTGAGAGACCATCAGGCAAGGGGAGTGGGAGGGGGAGAAGCAGGCTTCCAGCAGGGCAGGGAGCCCAATGGTCACTGGGATCATGACCTGAGCCAAAGGTAGATGCTTAATGACTGAGCCACCCAAGCATCGCAATTAAGATCAAGGTATTTCTAGCAAATTATGTAATTCTCTCAAGGCCCTCAACACCCACCTCCCCTCATATCCCATTGCTCTAGCAGCCTCAACAGAGGGAAAAAAGCAGACACACAATGCCAATTCTTCTGGTTCCTAGCACTTAAGACTCATCCACAATGAGAAACTTCGTATCTGGAACAATGGGAACATAAAGCAAACATCATTAAGTGTTAGCTGTCAGAGCTTAAGTTCAACATTGTGGTTCACTATCCCTTTTGTTACCAGTTGCCCTGCTGTGGTCAAGTACTATTTATTCTGACTCACTGCTGTAGAATACACATGAACAATGAAATGTCAATCCTTGGATTTAGAATACCTAATTAATTTTTAAAACCAAAAAGGTTTTAAAATAAATTATATACATTAAATTATTCAAGAAATATATTTCTTTAAAAAATTTATTTTAGGGGCACCTGGGTAGCTCAGTGGGTTAAAGCCTCTGCCTTTGGCTCAGGTCATGATCTCAGGGTCCTGGGATTGCGCCCCACATCAGGCTCACCGCTCAGCGGGAAGCCTGCTTCTCCCCCTTTCTCTCTGCCCGCCTCTCTGCCTACTTGTGATCTCCATCTGTCAAATAAATAATATCTTTAAAAAAATTTTTATTTTATTTAGAGAGAGAGAGAGAGGGTGTGTGTCGGGGTGGCTGAGTGTGTGCTGGGGGTGGGGGGAGGCAGAAGGAGAGGGAGGGAGAGTCTTAAACAGACTTTATGCTGAGGGCTGAGCCCAATGTGGGCCTTGATCTCAAGACCCAAGCCAAAACCAAGAGCTGGACATTTGACTGTATCACCCAGGTTCCCCAAGGAATATTTACTTTAAATCCCAATCTGAGATTATGAGACTAATGTGTAACATTTTTTAGAATTCAATCTTAAAAAGTTTGCTTTTGTAAGACCAAAAAGGGGATATTCTACTAATTGTGAATTGCCATGATTTGCTGGACAAAGATAGAATTCCTATCATTATAAAGACAGAAAAAGAAAAATCCCAGTAAGACCTGGTAATTTCAAATTGGAAAGACTATTTCTTACTATATTTTATTAAAAACATGTATTCAACTAAACAGGCGAGAGGTTCACAGATTTTAAAAATTCAAGTTTGCTACACAGGGGCTTTGTTTTTAACAAAAAAAGAAAAAGAAAAACCATTTTCTGTCAACAACTGCCTTCTCTCTTAAGCTTCAAATCTTGGAAAAAAACAAAATCAGGATGAGAACATGTGCTACAATTTTACATTTTTAAATAAATTAGCAAGATGGCTTCATGTCAAATATAAGCACTATAAAACCTAAAAAGGCAAACTAGAAAATAGTCCTACCAATTTGCACAATGAAGCAAAACAACAACAACATCCCCCCCCCCCAAAAAAAACAAAAAAACTCCCTCAAAAGGGAAAGTCAAGCCAAAAACTTAAAGGCTGGCTTGGGTTTAGGCTGAAGCACAGTTAGTCCTGCCAAAAACTTCTGAACCAGACAAGGGGTAAAAATGAACATTTCCATAATACTTACAGCAAGCTGTTTGGGTAGGTTTTCTGCAATACGGCTTAATAATGTCTTTGAAGGTTTCTCAGAGCACAGCAAAACAAGGTTGACATTTCTATCTCCTCGGAGAAGTAATCCTTTTGCCAATACTCCCACTCGCAAAACTCCTTTTAAAGCTCTGCGGTGAAATCAAATTATATTATGACATTTGTCTTCCCAGCCACAGCCATGATAATCTCTAAATATATAATAGTAAATTAAATAATTTTATGCTATCAACTACAGTTTAAAAATATCTAATATTCTTATTTATTTATTTTTAAAAATATTTTTTATTTTATTTATTTGACAGAGAAAGAGATCACAAGTAGGCAAAGACACAGTCAGAGAGAGGGGGAAGCAGGCTCCCCGCTGAGCAGGGAGCCTGATGCAGGGCTCCATCCCAGGACCCTGAGATCATGACCTGAGCCGAAGGCAAGAGGCTTAACCCACTGAGCCACCCAGGCACCCCCAATATTTAATATTTTTAAGAAGCAGCCTTCATTTAGATAAAATATATAGATAAATAAATCAAGAACTAAGATCTCATGGGATCTTTTGTCTCACAGGACCATTTCAAAGAATATTAACATTTCTGTGTCTCATTTTACAAATCAGAATAAGAGTCATGGTTCCTTATTTTAAAATCTCATGACCCTGAGACTGAGACCTGAGCTAAGATCAAGAGCTGAATACTGGGGCACCTGGGTGGCTCAGTGGGTTAAAGCCTCTGCCTTCGGCTCAGGTCATGATCTCATGGTCCTAGGATCGAGCCCTGCATCGGGCTCTCTGCATCAGGCTCTCCACTCAGCAGGGAGCCTGCTTCCTTCTCTCTCTCAGCCTGCCTCTATGACTACTTGTGACCTGTCAAATAAATAAAAAATATCTTAAAAAAAAAAAAAAAAAAGAGTTGAATGCTTAACTGTCTGAGACACCCAAGTGCCCCAAGAGTCATGTTTAATGTAATGTAAAAATATTTCCAAATGGTAAAAGGAAAAATCACAACCTAAAACTTGATATGAAAGATGTTTCCAGGTGTGCCTGTGTGGCTTAGTTGGTTAAGTATCTGATTCTTGATCTTATGGTAATGAGTTAAGCCCTGTGTTGGGCTCCACAGTGGGCCTGAGCTTACCTAAAAAAACAGTTTCCAAAGCTTAAGTCTCTTCATGCTTTATGGTCAACAAACTAAGGAAACAAATTGTTAAAACAAGGACTGAATGTGGGACAGATACAACAAAGGAAAACTGAAGAGCAGCTGAATGCAATTATGGAGGCGGCTTTGAAAAAAGACTCAAAATAGTTTTATATAAATTAAGATAAAATTAGCAAAATCACAAGGTTGGAGATTTTAACTGTGTTATTTATTTTAGCAAAAAGCAGCTAAATGCATTAAATATCTACCCAAACAAGACATGTATATTCACACCAGAGAATTTTTAGTCTTTGTAACTTTTTATTTCAAGTATAAGAAGTACATGGAAAGAAAAACAAAAAATAAGCAAAGTAACTCTGAAAACACACCTGTCTTTACCTCCCTCTTTCTTATCATCTCCCTCTTTGCTCTTGCTCTTCTCATGTTCAGACAAACTGTCTGAAACAAGTTTTAAAGCACGTTCAGTGATAGAAACAATTTTCTGAACTGCCTGTAATTCTTCTTCAGTTGGATAAATGGTTGCGTGTTTTGTCATGACATAACGGTCATCAGATGAATCAGGACGACGTAAGGGCTAGAGAAAAAAAGTTACTTCATTTAAAAGCAATGTTTCCTGGGCAAAAATAAACATATTTTTCAACTACATGTATGTTCGTCATATCTTTTAAATAAAGTCAACTATGCAAAATGTCCACTTAAAATATCTTCCCCTTTTCTACTTCAGTAAAAACAAAACTGCAAACTTTGGAAAGTTATACTATCAAGAGTCGGATGCTTGTGTATGTATGCATTTGCTTATCTCTGTATGTACACATGCTCTGCCTGAACACCGTATCTAAGGTTATGGAAATACTTCTTATTCAACTTTAAAGACTGTTGATTGTGAAAATTTTTTTGACTTTGATAAAACAGGTCTTACAAATGCTTGTTCTGTGTAAAGACAAATGAGAAAGAGAGTAAGTTAAAGAGGAGGACTTGCTGTTTCTCCTAAATGCTCTCTGGAAAACAACAAAAAATTCTCTAGTTTTGTAGTCTAAACTTCTATGGAATGCTCTTCATAAGCTGGTGTCTCTTCGTTTACACAGCTTCTATGGAACACAAACCTCAAGATGCATTATCTTTCCTACACTTTTCCTAGTACATCAACTGTTATGCTCAAGTGGAACCATTTACATACCGCTTATCCTGCACTCAATTCAGAAGCAGTAGCAGGTTTTAGATGGTCAGGTTTTGAAGAAGGAAAGAAGATTCTCAACAACAGGTAATGGGAAGATAATAATTTTGAAGGCAAAGCAGCTGCCTTCAAAAGTGGTTGCTCTTGCAAATGTCAAGAAAAACAAAGGAAAGAAAATCTCTAATGTTAAAGAACACTTGACAGAACAAAAGCCCTGCTTCTGTTTAGCTTTTACTGAAGGTTAAGAAAAATTTATGGACACTCTATGAAGTCCTTTATAAGACATGAGTTAGAAGCTATAATAAAAGGAGAAAAAATTCTAAATCAAATGTAAAACTTATACTGACATTATGAGACTATTAAATCTAAGAATTAGTCTCCCCAAACTGTTATCTTCTAAAGCTGAATCAATCTTAACACTTTTATCCCCTAAGTAAATTATGTGTACACTTACTGCAGGCCCCTGTGGCTGAGGAGGCATGCCTGGTCGGACTCCTAGAAGGCCTAATGGGCCTGGGGGACCATGAGGATAGCCTCCATCAGGCATTCGGCGGCGATCATCCCAATGGTGTTGTTCTTCCTCCATTCTTCTCCAATACATGTCCTCTTCATAACGTCTGAAAACAGAGAATGGTATTACAAACCTTATTAAAAGAAAAATACAACCCAAGAACTTACATCAATAATGACAAAAAATGCAATTAAAAAAACTGTCCCACATCAGCTTAGCTAACACCTTCCTTTTTCCCTAGTGTAACTAATATCCTTTATTTGCTTTTACAATCTACAAATAGATGCGAGTATGAGTGAAAAGAGGTGAGAAAACAAAGAGAAAAGCAACACAAAATTTCATAGCCTGATGTCAAAGCCAAAGGAACAAACACTAGAAACCTCAGAGCTTCCTTCAATCTCTCCTTCTTTAAGATATTGTAAACTTAAATGCCTACCTACAGTGGCTGGACCAGTAACGTGTGTGAATGAAAAATCTGAAGCACACATTCAGGAATTTTCTTCCTGTCTAGAGAAATGTGCTCCTTCCTATTTTCTATGTAGAAAGAACCTCTTAAGACTATTTTTAATTTCCCCATTTATGATACCGGCATACACAAATTTGTCTACTGAGGAAAAACAACAGTGCAAGACAGTGATGAATGGCAACTCACATTTCTGTCTCATCTGTGGGGACATATTAAGGTTGGGGAAGACTATGGTAAAGCAGAAAGCACGTCTGTTATCTAGCATTTAAATAAAAATTTGAAGGTGGGGGGAGAAAGTACATGTTCTGGCTAAAGAGAACAGCTGTTACTCAGCCCCAACTAATTAATGCCATAAGGGAATACAGGGTTCCAATCTCAAGATCATCAGGATTTTAATATTTTTCAGAATCTTTAGTGTTGGTTCAAATTAAAAATACTATGTATATCAAATGAAAACCTCCATGGGCTGAACCTGGATTGTGGGCAGCTATTGTATAACTTCTGCTTTAATGGTCATTTTCAGAATCTAATTTCTTTTTTACTACCTCACTCTCACTTCTGTCTTTATTTTCAGCTTCAAACTAGGATACCGATAACTTCGAAGAGAAATTATGTCTCTGACGTTAATTTTGATAGGAATAAGGTTTTACTATACAAATTTGTTTAAAAGAAAGAAGCACACTTCTCCAAAATCAAAAACAAAAAACACCAAACCCATGTATGTTTCTCATGTAGCTCTTTAGAAACTACCAATTTCCTCAGATTGGGAATAAGCAGTGCTTTTTTGGGTCATCTGACTTAGAAGTAGTATAGAAACATAATTCTCTGTTATTTAGGCCTTGAGAAAATGAGTAACAGGTTGAAGGCTTTGAAAAACTACACTTATCCAGTTTTGAATAGTTTATTGTTATTATTGAACACAAATGTTTAAGTTATGTAAGGGCAGGGATTTTTATCCATTGTTTACCAATTCATACTCAGTACCTAACACACTACATGCAATTTTCGAGCACATCATAGGTGCTTAATAAATATTTGACATATCAACAAAAGAGGAAAAATTCCATATCTAAGTACAGAGTTTCAAATGCATTACAAAGGCTGATTATTCACAAAAAACAAGACTGATATATTTAAACATATTAAAAAGTAAAAACCAATACATAACAGTTATAACTATCTGCCGATAACACATTAATAATAGGTTAATAGCTACAATATAGTGTCTGTACAAAGTAACAGTTAAGTAAAATAAATAAATAAAACCCAGGCAATTTACAAGAGGAAATGTAAATGTTCAAACATGTAATAAAATTCAGTATGTGAAATAAAAAGTGGTTGACAAGGATGTGGAGAAAAAGGAACCCTTGTACACTGCTGGTGGGAATGTAAACTGGTGCAGCCAAGGTAAAAAACATTAAAAATAGAAATATCTTATGATCCAATAACTCAACTACTGTATAACTAACCAAAGAAACTGAAAATACTAATTTAAGAAGATATATACACATCTATGTTTACTGAAGCATTATTTACAATAGCCAAAATATGTAAGCAACCTAAGTGTCCACTGATGGACAAACAGATAAGGAAGATGTCGATGGACACACACTGGAATATTATGCAGCCGTAAGAGAAGATGAGATCATGCCATCTGCAACAACATGGATGGACCAGAAAGTATTATGCTAAGTGAAATAAGTCAAAAGACAAATATATGATTACTCTCATATGTGGAATCTTAAAAAACAAATGAGTAAGCAAACAACCAAGCAAAATATAGAGAACTGATGTTTGTTACAGGGAAGGGGCGTGAGGGGATGGGAAAAATGAGGGAAGGGGAGTGGAAGATCCGAGCTTCCAATTATGACATGAGCAAGTCACAGAGGCATAATATAAGGAATATAGTCAGTGATATTGTTAATAGTGTTGTCTGGGGAAAGATGGTAGCTACATGTGTGGTGGGCACGTATGAAGTATAAACTTACTAATCAGAATGTTGTACACCTAAAACTAATGTATTGTGTGTCAACTATATTCAAAGAAGCTTTAGAAAATTTGCTAGTAATATAATTATAATTCAAACTGAACTGAAACAAATTTGAAAAGATTTACCTTTCCTATCCCAAATTTCAAATTTGAAAACAAAACCCAACCAACCAAAAATGGATTTCATATTTCTCTCTCTCATTGGCAGAGAACTTTAATGTTGTAGCAGCAATTTTCAAAGTGTGGCCCAAGGACTCCAGATGGTCCCTGAGGCCCTGTCAGGGGATCCATGTCTTAATATTAAGACATCATACACCTCTTCCATTCTTACTCTCTTTTCAATGTATAGTGGCGTTATCCAGAGGCAGAATGTGGTATTGCAACAAAAATGAACACAGAAGCACACATGAGAATCATGCTGCCTTCTTTTAAGCAAGACATTTAAAGGGATCTGCAAAAATGTCAAACAGTATCATTCACACAATTCTGGTGAAGAAATAGTTATATGAAGATTAATTTTTCACCAAGTTATATTTATTAAATATATGCAATGTAATATAATTAGCCAATTTGTTTATATACATATTTTTATAGATTTTATTTGAGAGAGAGAATAAAAGAGAGTGGGTGAGCACAAGAGGTGGGGAGGGGCAGAGAGAGAAAAGCAGACTCTCCGCTGAGCACGGAACCTGATGTGGGACTTGATCCTGGGACTCCAGGATCATGATCTGAGCTGAAGGCAGCCGCCTAACCAACTGAGCCACCCAGGTACCCAATACATTTATATTTTAACAAATATAATTAAAATGTCATTCTTAAATGAATTCATAAATATTAAACTTCTCAGTTTTAATTTTTAATACAGTGAAATCTTGACAGCTATAACCCACATAAACAAAAACTATTTGGAGTCTTTAATAATTACTGAGTATAAAGGGTCCTGAAACTCAACTGAATTTATCTTTAATATTATTCTTCAACTATATCTTCAATTATTATCTTCAATAATTATATCTTCAATTATTATCTTCAGTAATAATGGAGTATAAAGGGTCCTGAAACCAAAATATCTGAAAATAACTGAAGTTAGAGTACTCAGTATATGCAGAAGCATGGGTTTCCTTCAAACAAATATTTCTATTTCTGGAAATATTATTATTACCAACATAAAGTCATAATTTATGCAATAATATAGCCTCAAGCATGGTCAATGTAATAACCATGGTACAGAAACACTGGAAACAACCCAAGTATCTAACAGAGGATGACACGCTATAAAGAAAATTACACATCCATATACGAGAATACTATGCTGTCACAAAAAAGAAAATAATCCTAGCTTAATTTTTAAAGTGGCATATAAATGAAAAAAGTGAATTATAAAATGTGTACAGGAGTGCCTGGGTGGCTCAGTTGGTTAAGCATCTGCCTTTGGCTCAGGTCATGATCCCAGGTGCTGGGACTAAGCCTCTCTCACTCCTCCTGCTTGTGCTCTGTCAAATAAATAAAAAAACTAAAAAAAAAGAAAGTGTACATTATGCTTATTTTCTGAAATCTATATCTATATCCATATAGATATATTTAAAATATTTTATTCATTTGACAGAGAGTGAGTGAGTATATACACAAGCAGGCAGTGTTGAGAGAGGGAGAAGCAGGTTCACACTGAGTGGGGAGCCCAATGTGGAGTTCAATCCCATGATCTGGAGCCCCTGAAATAATGTTTTATTTATTTATTTAAAAAATTTTTTTAAGATTTATTTATTTGACAGAGATCGTAAGTAGGCAGAGAGAGAGGAGGAAGCAGGCTCCCTGCTGAGCAGAGATCCCGATGTGGTGCTTGATCCCAGGACCCTGAGATCATGACCTGAGCTGAAGGCAGAGGCTTTAACCCACTGAGCCACCCAGGCGCCCCAATATATTTTAAACTTGTACAAATACTCCTAGCAGCAGTATTCATGACACCCCGAAAGTGGAAACGACGCAAATGTCCACCAACTGATAAACGAACAATGTTACACATTCTTATGATGGAATATTATTATGCCATGAAACAAAGTACTGTTACAAGCTAAAACATGCATGAATCTTAAAAACATGGTGCAGTGAAAGCAGGCAGACAAAAAACACCATATATCGTATGATTCCATTTATATGAAATCTCCAGAATAAATCTAAAGATTTATTCATTTGAAGGGTGGGTGGAGTACACAGAGGGAGAGGGAGAAGGAAACTCCCCGCTAAGCAAAGAGCCCAATGGAGAACTTAATCCCTGGAATCATGACCTACGCTGAAGGCAGATGCTTAACCGAGCCACACAGGTATCCCCAGAATTAAGTCTACAGACGGACAGTATATTGTGGTTGCCCAGGGGTATATGTAGGGGTTGGGGGAAAATAGGGAGTGACTACCAGTGGGTTTGTGGTTTCTTCTGGAGAGGGTGACAAAAATGTTTCTAAAATTGACTGTGATGAAGGCTGTACAACTCTGTGAAACTGTGAATATTACTTAAAAACCACTGAACAATACCATTTAATTTTTTCAAGTAACCTCCACACCCAATGTGGGGCTTGAACTCATGACCCTGAAATCAAGAGTCACATGCTCTACTGACTAAGCCAGCTGAGTGCCCCTGAATTATATTATTTAAGGATATGCTGGGGCACCTAGGTGGCTCAAAAAGTTAAGCACTTAACTCTCTGATCTGGGCTCAGGTCATGATTTCACGGTTGTGAGATCTGCACTGGGCATGGAGGCCACTTAAGACACACTCTCTCCCCTCTATGCCCCTCCTCAGCTTGTATGCACTCTCTCTCTCTCAAAAAAAAGTCGTCAGTTAGATCAATAAAACCAAACATTAACATATCTCTAGAAGACATGTTTTCTCCTTTCTCCTTCCCTATAGCCTCAAGCTTCTATGATAGATGTTTCTTTTTAAAAAGCACACAATTTTGTCTAGAATCTACTAGATCCTATACTCATGATATTTCTACCATGTAACCAAATGTTCTATTTTGTTTTAACTGAGACATTTATTTAAAATATTAAACTATTCTGGGGTACCTGCCTGGCTCAGTCAGTAAAGCAGGTGACTCTTGATCTTGGGTTTTTGAGCTTAAGCCCCACACTAAGTGGAGTACAGTTTATTTAAAACAAAACAAAACAAAACAAAACAAAAAAAACCCAAAATAATTTAACTATTTCTTCATGCACTTAATATATATAAGATACCACTTATACTTAATATATAAGATACCACCAAGGCCACAGTCAAATACTAGAATAGCCAATAACTTAATTGTAATGCATTTCTTTTCTATACCTAGGATCTTCCTGAAAAGTGAAAACTTAAGTACATCAAATAATCTGGATTGCTTTGAATGGGAGTCACTCAGAATAGCTAAGCTTTTTAGAAAGGCTGAACCACTGTCTATCATGGTACTAAAAGTTAAAGATACTACCTCATTTCCATTCTCCAGCGTTCTTCTTCTTCTCGTCTTCGCCAATACTCTTCTTTCTGCATTTGCTTCCTCATTTTCTCTTCTTGAATCTTTCTGGCTCGAATACTGGGCTTTACTTCTACTTGCAAATCTGGATTTACTTTTTTCTGTCAATACAGACATTTAAAAAATCAGTGGGACCTCTAATAATCTACACATATTATTCATCAGACAATCCCTCATATTTTTTCATCATAGGGGTTTTCAGTTGCAAATTTTTCACTTTAAGAGTAAAATCAGTAAAATAAGTTATATTAGAGGAAAGATTCAGAATACATTAAAATAAACATTCTTCTTTCCCTCCCACCCCTAAATTCTTAATTGTCTACATTTACAATGACATACTTAGTATCTAAAAAGTACAAACTAACAAATGGAAGAAATTCTTCCTGAACTAATGGATATTTCATTTTCCTTTACTTGTTTGTAAGCAGATGATTCTAAATGTCTGACTGTGGAGGTTAAAAAACAGACTATTTTAATTTTCACCACCTCTTTGTTTAGAAGGGAAAATATGAATCTAGTGCATTAGTCTAGGCTAATTAAAAACTTTAAATGATGTGGATTTAACTTAACATCTGAAGTGTTTCCAATGAGGAAGTCCTCATCTTAAAATTCATTTTAGTGGGAATTTTACCAAGACAAAGAAGGTAAATAGATGGAGACCTAATACTTCTTTCAAAATACTTTATGTAAAGCAATTATTTATATATACATGATTACTTGATCCAGGCAATGTTACTTTCACTAAAAATGATCAAATATGGTCATACTCTTCTTGACTAAGTATAAAAAACTAATCAATAAAAACCAAACATCTGAATGTGAGACATGACATGCTAATGTTAGCATACAGTTCATGAACTGAGTTATATTTAGATATTTTGTTTCCTATGGAAAAGGTTCCAAGCTGTGTTTAAAAAAATAAAAAATAAAAAGACAAAAAAAAATTTTAAGATTTATTTGAGAGAGACAGAGAGAATAAGTGAAGAGACATGAGAGCAGGAAGAGGCAGAAGGAGAAGCAGACTCCCCGATGAGCAGGAAGCCTGACGCAGGGCTTGCAGGACCCTGAGATCATGACCTAAGCTGAAGGCTTAATGGACTGAGCCACCCAGGTGCTCCTGAAAATTTTTTCAAGAGGGGGAGGGGCAGAGGGATAGCGACTCTGAGATCGTGACCTAAGTTGCAATCAAGAACTAAACATTTAATTGACTGAACTGCCCGACAGTTGAAATCTTACTCACTTTATACTGAAGTCTGTGTCTTCGCCCTTTTAAGTGCATCTCCTTAGCATTGGGATCATTAAAACTGCACTCGCATAATTTACAATGGAATCGAATTACTTTTCCCTCATCATTTCGTACCTTGACATGGGAAAAAAGAATTCAAGAATCATTACCAAAATACTATAGTTGAAGACTTCATTCATAAACCCTCAGATTCTGTGATGAATATATGTAAACAATTAAATTTGCATGTATTTGCTTTTGATATTAATTTTAATTTCAATACCTTTATCTATGTGTCAACATTTAGATTTAAATGCAATTGGGTAATAATTCTCTAATAAATTCTCTAATAAATAGTGAACAACTGCTACTGGCTAGTTATTGCTCTTGCGGAGATGGAAATAAGAGAATTAAAGACATTATTTTGGCATATAAGTTTCTGCAAAGCTTAAGATCTTATATATGTAACTTTATGGAAAATCAATGTCAATTTTTTCCCAAATGCACAACCAATTAGGAAGAGAAGTATAGGGTTATTAAGATGCCTGTAATGGATACTAGATTCAAATTATTTGTGGAAGCTTTTAAGACCGGCTCTGAATCCAATTCTCTTAAGTTTTGGATTACTTAATTGACAAATATCATTAAAGATTAAGGTGTCCTGGCCATATACATTTCTTTAGATAACCAAACCTTACTCTCTTAAGATCTGACATTTTAAAATTGTGAACTACTTATAAACTATATTAATCCACTTTTCTATCTGGCAAAGACAACATAGTATGTAATTTTTCTTGATGGGAGGAAAAAAAATAAACTATTTAACAAAAATCTACAATATGTTAGGAACTATTCTAGGTACTGTTATTTAATCTTCACAACTTTGGAAATATCCAAGTTTTACAGATCGGGACACTGATGCTCAGAGAATTTACGTATGTTCCACAATACAGTGAAAGTAAAGACTAGTGCTACACCACTCTATGGTGGGCTTTTTGCCAACAGCAAATATCTATCAGTCCCCTCCAATGTTCCCTCACTCTTCAATTTACTGAGTTTACCTGTAAAACAAGAAGATTTCTAATCAGCTTGACAAATCAAATAAACATGATCTGATAACTCAGCAACTTTAATTTTATACATGAAACTACATCATTGTCCAGAAAGAAATACTCTATTATTTTGTGGTTCACAATTTTCTTTTTACTCTTTATAAGCCAGATACTTGAAGGATAGAAGAATGCCTACCAAACAAATAGAAAGTTATCTTCTATCACAGTGATGGTGTTGGTAGGAATAAAGTTAAAAAAAAAAAATTATGATGTCACTTAGGCAATCGTAAGGAGCAAGAAATTTATTTGAGGGTGGAGGGGCAGAGGGAAAGGACCTTCAAGTGAACTCCCTGCTGAGTGTGGAAACCACCATGGGGCTTAATCTCACGACCTGAGCCAAAACCAAGAGTCAATCGCTCAACCGACCACCATCCAGGTGCCCCAAGGGCATGCTTTTTAAAAACTTTTAACAAAGATACCTGTGATATTCCTTTATAAGTAACCTAAATCTAGTTTTACACATAAAGCATTCCTGCAACAAAATGACACTTTTTTTTTGGCGTGGGGGTGGGGGGTGGTGGTGCAGAGCAGAGAATCTTAAGCAAGCTCCATGCCTAGCACAGAGCCCAACATGGGGCTCAATCTCACAACCCTGAGATCACAACCTGAGCTCAAACCAAGAGTCAGACACTTAATCAATCAGATACTTAATCAAATGAGCCACCCAGGCGCCAAAAAAGTGACAGACTTCTTTCCTATACTCTCACAGTGATGGTATTCTCAAGTCAATACCTCCTCCACATAATCATGGCCCACTGGCTGCACATCACTCTGCAAAGCAGCAAGAGATGCAGGTGTGACTGGTTCTGAGACGGTGTCTGGCTTTACTTCTGCAATCTGTACAGAGGCTACAGGAGTGCTTTTAACACATTCGGTTCCTTTTAAGTCTTCTGTTTTATTTCCTGTTGACTGCAGCTTATTCCCACCTAGAGGATCATAAAAGAATTATAGTAATTTTCATTTTTCTTTTGTAAATGTATAATCTGATACAAAATAAATTTCAGATAAAGTTCTATTTTTTTCACCATCAGTCCAACTCCTGGTTGACATACAACAGAATTTTGAAGAACACATCAACCACTTGGCTTTTTTCTCCTGTTAATGAAATAGATACCTAGATTTCTTCCCTTCTCCAACAACCAATGATCCTGTCCCCACCATGACTCTCATAACAACAAATACCTAAAGGGGACAGCAAGTACCTAAAAAGATAGGGTCTAAGCACAATTCATGTTTGTATCCCTAGTTCCCTCCCAAGCAACTGGGTGATAGGATATCACCCAGTCCTGATAATATAAAAATTAGATAATATAGCTGCTTTTGAGGTACCAACAATTTAAGGGAAGATACAAATAAATACTATGTTAAGTGCTATAACAAGTAGGAACACAGTGAGGTGGAAATGCTTAAAAACAAAACAACAACCAAAAAAAACAAACAAAAACCAAAAACCAAACTCCCACCCCCCCCAAACAAAACAAACAAACAAACAAAAAAGCCCATGGACCCTTTACCCTCTAACATGATCCAGTTAGCAAAGGCTTCACTAAGGGTGTGTCACTTGAGCTGGGCATTTTTTTTTTTTTTTTAAGATTTTATTTATTTATTTGACAGACAGAGATCACAAGTAGGCAGAGAAGCAGGCTCCCCGCCAAGCATAGAGCCCGATGCAGGGCTCAATCCCAGGACCTGGGATCATAACCTGAGCCAAAGGCAGAGGCTTTAACCCACTGAGCCCCCCAGGTGTCCCTTGAGCTGGGCTTTAAAAGAAGACTAATTAAGTATGAATTTGGCCCAGAAGAAGGAAGAGAATGATATCTAAACAGAATCCCATACACAACAATATGAAGTTTAAAAGACTATGGTAAATTCAAGGAAGACATCCCCATCAATTACTATGTAGGCAGACGTGATGACACATTCAGACTATGAAGGCCTCGAATGGATAATTAAGGAACATAGTTTTTTCCTACATGCAAGGAGAAGACCACTGAAAAGTTTTTAAGCAGGAGACTAGAACAATTTGACATGTATTTTAACAAAACGACTTTGATAAGCTTGGAGAGACTGTATGTGGTATAAAACAAAGCTCTGAGGAAGAGACTTTGAAGGCCTAACACAAGGCAGTAGCTATGAAGAAAAAACACATCTTTTTGTAGAAATACTATAATAACAGAAACAAAAGGACTAAGTAAACAACCGAAGGAGACAATGAACAAGTAGAAATAATGTCAGTAAAATTTTCCAAGTGAAAAAAGCAGCAATTTGAAGAGATTATTTCACGACATTCTTGCGACATAATCAGACACTGGATGCCCACAGAAACCCATATAGATAATAACCAGGTAATTCCTACACCATAGCTTGAAAAGGAGGGAGTTTTGAGTTTGCCCAAGAGATTTTAAAGTTACTGCATACTGAAATGAATGAGACCACTTGTGAATACTGGGTGAAAAAGTGAGATGAGAACTAGAATCAGAATTTTAGAAGCACCACCATTTAATGAACCTGAAGGTGGGAGACCCAAAAGAGACACCTGAGAATGGGGTGGATAGACACAGAAGAGACTAAGCTTTAAGGCACAGCAGTCAACTGTGTCAAATGTCAGAGGAATCACCAGTGTGAGACTGAAAACTGGTCACTGGATTTGGCAATTAGATTTTTGGTAACTTCTGACAGCAGTTTCAAAAGAGTAGAGTGCAAACAGTGGAACAGACTGAGGACTGGATAAGAAGTATAGAAGCAGACAAAGTAAGAATTAGGCTGCAGTGTGGGGAGGATTACAGTAATGAGAAAATGTCTGGGTTTTTTATTTTGTGCTCTTTAATTTCTAAAGACTATTGAAGACACAGGTAAACCAAAGGAAGAAACCATTAGAAGATGAAGGACTGATTAAAAATTTAAGAGAAAAAAACAGGTATGTGATCAAATAAGACCCCAGAGAAGGGGGTTGGGTACAAGAGCATAAAACAGAAGGGTTAGGCCTGGCATGGAGGAGAAACATCACTTTGACAGAGTTAGGAGAAACACAGAATCTTCAGTACTTGCCAACAAAGTTTATTTTGGGTGTAGATGTTTTCTTGGCAGCCATATTTGTAGGCACTGCTGATACTTTAGTGTTGGATGTGCTATTAAGAGACGAGTTTCCTGTAGTTGTAAGACCTTTCACTGAAGAAGTTGCAATTGATGAAGTATTCACAGTACAATTGCTTGCTGCAATGCTTGAGGGAGAGGCAGTTGGTTTTGAAGCAGACACAGCTGTTGAAGAAGTAGCTTGGCTAACAACGTTTGGTTCTGTTGAAGGAATGGGTTTACCAAGTTTTGTGTGTAATTTAACCACCTACAAAATAAAAGCACATTTGTGAGGAAACTCAAAAAGCATTGATTTTTAACTTTTTCTAAAAGAGTTTTTCTTTAGAAATCAAGGAAATGGGTATTTATCATTTTAAATAAAAACCCTAAAAATAAACACACAGACATCCTCTGCTTTAAACAACATAAACTAAACAAAATCCAGTCCTTTTTTGAGAACTCTGAATACTCTTGGATGCTCTGAGCATGACAAGAGGAAAATAATCATACAACAAATTTCCAAATGGAAGAATAAATGATCTAGTTTAATTCAAAGGAAAAAAGTCTCCAATCTTTCCCTCTTTAAGCAATGACTATTTGATGTTACCTTTATGTATATTAGCATATAAATAAGGCCTATAATCCACTCAAAGTTTTCAAGTTTTAAAGACACCTATATTTAAACCCTCCATTGAAAAAGTAAAAGAAAAAAGAGTAAGACATAAGGATGTGTGGGAAAAAACACCTACTTTCTGATGCTTAGCACCACGAATGTGGGCAGCATATGCATCTGCTCCTGTACAAGACACATCGCAGAGCTCACAACGTAACTGATTCTGAGTCCCACGAGTAGAGTTGTTGCTGCTGCTGGTATTCTGTGAGGCTTTCAATGCGGCTTCTTTTTTTTTATGTTTCTGTCCTTCTAAATGTTCTTTGTAAGTCTGTTTCAAACAAAAAGGATAAATGTTGCTTTGCTAATTTTCTATCTATATCATTTGAAATTATTCAATTCTCAAATCTCTACTACTCATTTAATAATGCGGACTCAACAACTGTAAAAGCAACTGAACAAGAGCATGTGGGATTCCCTATAGATGTGATGTATCTGTAGTTCTCTGTACTTTGCTTACCAAGAATATACTTATCCAACACTTTGATCTGCAAAGGACTTTCATACATAGCCATATTAACAATATAAGGTAACCACACCCAGTTTTAAGAATTTGAATCTTCTACTGCTTATGTATAATGATGGACAGAGTGACCATTCCACAAACTATTTAACTGTAGAATTAAGAGGAGAGAGGAATGTATCTGTATCATGAAAAAAAAAAAGTTACTGAATGGTAACAAGACATTTTTATGAACAGGTATGTTTATTTATAAAACTAATTTTTCTAACTCAGAATGTGTTTTCATATAGAACCCATACCATCCTGAACAAAAGCTTATCTAAAATACGAAACAGCCAAAATTACGTATATTTGCAAGGAAAAACAGTATTATTGTAATACTAGCCAATAAAATAGTGAAACTATATTAAAAACTATCTGGGGATCCCTGAGTGGCTCAGTCGGTTAAGTGTCTGCCTTAGGCTCGGGTCACGATCCCAGGGTCCTGAAACTGAGTCCGCTTTGGACTCTGCTCAGACGGGAGCCTCCTTCTCTCTCTCCCTCCTGCTTGTGTGCTCGCTCTCTGTCAAACAGATAAATAAAATCCCTAGCAAAAAAACCAAACAAAACCCCAAAAAACAACTATCTGGAATCAGCTGATAAAAGGTAGCAGATTTATTAAAATGAGGAGGTTAATAAGGACTGCTGTTTCTTTTTCCTTGAGTGGGGCCAAATAGTTCCTCTTCCGTGTTTTATTTTTAAAACTGTTCTTAAGACAGACGTATTATTAGCATAAAACTGTATATTCATCACAGAAATTTCAGAGCTGGATGGAACTTTAGAGATTACCTAAACAATGACTTTCTAATTTTTAAACAAGAGAATCCTTTCTCCAAATGAAATCTTATGCAGAAGTAGGGGAAGTTGCTCTGTTTTTGAAACAAAGAGGGAGACCTAAGACCCACTCATCTGATTCTCCTCTCATTATCTACAGTGGCCTGGAGTGGCTCCATGAAGCAGTCTGAGCCTCAATTATTTAGGGCAAATCCTTAATAAGTGAAGAAACAAAAGCCCAAAGAAATGAAGGTCTCCAACTTGTCCAAAGCCACACAGTGGCAGAGCCAGGTCTGAGAACCTTAAACCTGAACCTTATTACTCTCTCTCCTCATGTCCAGACCTAGGTTCTAACCTACAATGCCAATGATGCTTTTCTCATTAAGCATCTGCCTCTGACTTGCAGAAGTATCCTTGGCCTATTCTTTCGTAAAGATCTAGGCACTCCAAACTGATGGTCAGCTTTACAGATATCATTCTAAATGCTACTCTTTACCTATGATCCTAGACCCATGTTCTATCATGTATTGGTACCAGATAGTCAACACATCTCTTAGGCCTACATTTGCTACTCACAGCATCATCCCCTATCAACAGCCATTGCAGAATAGAATATACTCCTTCCATGTTTAATCCTGGGTCCCTGCCCAACATTCCCTACCTCCTCCCTCTCCCCCCACCATGTAATCACAATGAAACGATTTCCTATCACACTCAAAATAGGGAGAAACAAGGTTTTAATCTAACTAGTTACATATATTAATTATTCCCTAATTTGTGTAACTCAGGGAATGCTGGTAATTGAAAATAAACTAAAAACTCAGTATTAAGAAGCAGATACAACTAACCTAGTAAATTAAGAAGAATGTATATAGGTGGGACAGAGTTCTTTCAACTGAAAGAACCTACTACAGAGGCAAAGACTGTTCCTTTACCATAATATGCCTTTTATCTTCCAAACTGCTTGTCAATTCTTATATAAAAAGACATTCTTAAAGAAATTAACAAATAACGTCAGGATAAGGGTTCAACACATTAGACTTTATAAACACTCATGCCGAAATCACATTTTAAGGTGTAACAATCAGGGAAAAAAAAAAAAAACTAGGGAAGAAAGGGAATAAATATTTTACATGCTTCATTAGTTGATATTTTTGAAAAAGACACTTCCCCACATCTTTCTTGTTCCCAAAGTTTCTATTCCTTCACAAAGGAAATTACACAGAAATAAGTAACATTCTATAAAGCATATACAAATGTTAGCCTTATCAGAAATGTTATCCTGCAAATAAAAAAAAATGTCATCCTGCAAACTACAGATTGTTAAAAGAACTTATTTTAAGGACTTTCAAAACTGCAGAAAGACAATTTTCTTCTGCTATTTATATGCTCCAAAAAATAACACATCTGACAAAGTCCTCTCATCTTTAATTCAAGTATATAAAACTGAATTATCTCTATGGTCATCCTTTCTAAGCTACAACATTCTATTCCTATAGTCATGGACCTCGAACAAGAGCTAAGGAAATTAAAAGCCAACTGTGTTAAGTTGAAGAATTTTGTATAAAGGCTTTACAGAGCAAGCTGTGACCGTTAAAAGAAAGAAAAAGTCAATCTTATCCCCAACCCTAATTAATTTAAAATTAAAACTTTTAAGCTAAAGTTTTATTTAAGGGGCAAAGTATCTTTCATGAAAAAAGTATAATTTGCCCATTTTTGTTAACATAATTATTTCTAAAGTTTTTTTAAATAGAATTCTTATGTCTCTATACAAATACTTTTTTTAAAAAAAATACAAATACTTCTTAAAAAAAGACTGTTTAGTGAAATATGTGTATGTGTTAGCTAAAAGCTAACAGGAAAGAAAATGTAAACCTTTTCTGTGAGGGTTAGAATATCAACCATACTTGACTACCAAAAATAACTTGAAGGCTCGTGGTAAAACATACAACATAAGTACCTGTGGTCCAGCACAGCTGATCTTACAAACATCACAATAGTGAATCTGGGGCGGTTTGGGAGGCTGTTTTGGTTTCAGTTGTTTATTTTGGAATGGTGCTTTTTTAGTAAAGGTGGTCCCTGTCCAGGCAGCTGTTGCAGCAGCAGCTGCTGCCGCCGCTGCCGCCTGCTTCTGTTGCTGTTGCTGCTGTTGGTAGTAGGAGGATGCAGCTGAATACACTGCTGCTTCATAACCTGAATAAGACGTACCTTACAAATAAAATCAAACAAAGATTATGTTACATAATTACAACAGGCCAAGTTAAATGCGTTGAACTTAAATTCAATAAATACTGCTAGCAAAGGCAGGTTTACATGTGCATATTTACAAATAATGAGTAACTCGCAAAACCTGGAAAAATTATAAGTCAATCAATAAAATTTTAACTCAACACATGTCAGGTGTTATAAATATGTAAGAGTGTAAGATTTGGTCCTTGACTTCGAGAAACTTCCTACTCGGTGGGATATGACAGTGATAAAATGTACATGGTTACAGAATCTGTTAGTATTTCCCCCAAAAGAATTCCTCTGCATACATTTGGGAAGGGCTGAATTTGAAGGAGAGTCTGAACTAGGATATTAGACAGGAAAAAAAGAAATTCATTAAAGTATATGCTTGATGACTGAGAGGACAGAAGATTTAAAAGAACAGAAAAAGGCTTTGAATCCCGGTGATTGAGTGATGGGTTATGCAACTGATAAAAGCAAGGAGTTGACAGAAGCTGCTTTGGAGAAGCAAGGTGAAGAAACCTTAGCAGAGGTCTGTGATGTGAAGCTAGAGATCAGATGAATATGTAAGATAACAGACAAAAAATTTTGGAATTAGGAACGAAATACATTGGTACTCATTTTTCAAAAGAAAAAAAGCACTGTATTTTCTGAATGAATGGATTGATTCTATCCATTTCCATTGTTAAAAGTCTCTAATGAATAAGCACAACAAGCTAGTTACTGATGCAGACATAACTTATACATGTTGCTTATGTTCAGTGATTTATAGACTTAAAAATCTATAGAAGTTTTAAATTTGACAAAGTTACTGATTTTACTTATAAGCCTATCTCAAAACTAGAAAACTTATCCCTTTTCTAAACTGAGGTCTCTGGAAATTTGGAAGACTCCCTATTTATCGCACTACAAGACTTTTTTTTTTTTTCTGAAGTGGAATTGAGTGGAGCAAAGACATGTAAGGCTCAAGAAAAATATTCCTAGTTGCCAAGATGGCACAGAAGAACTACTTAAGGAAAACTAAACTTTTTGGTCTCTCAAATGCAACTGCTATGTTGAAAAGAAAAGACTTATGACCCACTAGCTCTGAGGCATCTACATACACAGGAATGAAAACATGAATTGGAAAGGTGAGGATTTAAGATGCGTGAAAAGTGAGAATCATAAGCACCTTAAAGTGGAAATATCTACAAAACAGTGCAATCAAGTAATTTGCATGAAAAGCCTTCCTAGACTTTTATATCAGGCTATTAAATTATAAAGTGCTTATAAAGATAGAAAGTACTGTGAGAAGAAAATATCTAAAAGTAAAAACATGAAGAAGCAGGTAGGCATATTAATAATAAGCATATGATCAGATAAGAAACAATCAGATAACAACTCATATAACTGATCAAAGGAGAAACTACAGATCAATAAACTCTTCTGGCCAGTCTTACTAATGTCCTATGGTACTTAAAAATGTGGAGAAAGACCAAATGTCTTCAAAGTGATAGGCAGAAATATGCAGTTTAAATTTCACTTCTAAAGCACCATAAATTGTCTAGTTAAAATTAACAAAGCTACTTTTAAATTTTAACTGGCTAGGACCATGATTTTTATATGAAAAATTTTAAAGATATTTTCCAAATGACTAGCTGTTGTGTACAGTAACTGTAAAAATACCACTTAAATGTAACCTCATGAATTAATGTATCAAGAAGATAAAAAAGTAGCATAAGGGCAATAGCATTTTACAATGCGGGATGACCAGGACTTTCAGCTTTTTTAAAATTGAAAATCCACAGTAGGGCGCCTGGGTGGCTCAGTGGGTTAAGCCGCTGCCTTTGGCTCAGGTCAAGATCTCAGGGTCCTGGGATCGAGTCCCGCATTGGGCTCTCTGCTCAGCAGGGAGCCTGCTTCCCTATCTCTCTCTCTCTCTGGCTGCCTCTCCGTCTACTTGTGATTTCTCTCTGTCAAATTAATAAAATATTTAATTTTTAATTAATAAATATTTATTTTTTTATTAATAAATAAAAAAAGAAAAAGAAAAAGAAAAAGAAAAAGAAAATCCACCGTATTCGGGGCAGTGCTCCAGACACAATGAATTCTCAAAACAGATCTATAAAACAACTATTATTATCCTTACTTGACAGATGAGAAAACGGGCTAAGAGACTGTGAGGTGCTTTATTTTTTTAAAAAGGATTTTATTTATTTATTTGATAGAGAGAGTGATCACAAGTAGGCAGAGAGGCAAGAAGAGAGAGGGGGGAAGAAACTCCCCACTGTGCGGACAGCCCGATACAGGGCTCGAACCCAGGACCCTGAGATCATGACCTGAGCTGAAGGCAGTGGCTTAATCCACTGAGCCACCCAGGCGCCCCGTGAGGTGTTTTTTAAACACTGAGTTATTTAAACCATAAAAATCACCACACTAAGCTTAATATTGACAAATTAATCTTCATCTGCGTATCTGTAGTCTAAAACTAATAAAAGGTAAGCTTAACTATATAGCTTACTACTTAATCTCCTATGATTACTGGCAAACAAATGTACATTTCTCGTAAAAGCACTACTGGAAAGTAAATAGAAGGTTGAATCTCTAAATAAAAGCTCAATTTCTGAGGGCTAAAACATTTTCACTTAAAAAGTACTTTTATTAAAGGAGCACCTGGGTGACTCAGTCGGTTAGCATCCGACTCTTGATTTAGACTCAGGTCATGATCTCAGGGTTGTGATATTGAGTCCCATGTTGTGCTATGCGCTGGGTGTGGAGCCTGCTTGGGATTCTCTCTCCCTCTCCCTGACCTCTAGGGGGGAAAAAAGTACTTTTATTAAAAATCCTTATCAATTAGAGGTGCCTGGGTGGCTCAACTGGTTAAACGATTGCCTTCGGTCAGGTCATGATCCTGGAGTCCCAGTATCGAGTCCCACATCGGGCTCTCTGCATGGCAGGGGGTCCACTTCTCCCACTGATGTCTCCCCTCTCATTGTCTCTCTCCCTCTCTCTCAAAAAAATAAATATATAAAATCTTAAAAAAAAAAAAAATCCTTATGGGGCACCTGGGTGGCTCAGTGGGTTAGAGCCTCTGCCTTTGGCTCAGGTTGTGATTCCAGGGTCCTGGGATTGAGCCCCACATGGAGCAGAGAGCCTGCCCCCCCCCCACCCCCCGACCTGCATCTCTGCCTACTTCTGATCTCTCTCAAATAAATAAAATCTTGAAAAAAAAATCTTTATCAATTAGTAAGTTACAAATTAAGTTGAAATATTATTTTTAAATACAATGTACAATATCAGAAGCAAAAACCTACCATTGCAGTAGTAAATTCAGCATGTTACAAGCCACCATTTATCAGGTTCTGAGATTCTAGAACTAAGTTTAATGAGATGGAAAAAACAGCTGACCTAAATTGTAGCTGATATAAAATTACACATACAGAACTCAGAAGTCCTAACAATGATTTTTTTGGATGGCAATTTCACACCATATATCACTTTTTTTTTTAAAAAAGTGCATACTCTTTGACATACTGGCAATTTCCAAGAATTTAAACAACTGGCAAATTTACAAATCTTTTCATACAAGGATTATTTTACCCACTGTTGTTTCTAGTTTTTCCATAATACGAAACTTAGCACCCCAAGAAAGATACTTTAAAATATATATAGTACAACCAAACAATATTATACAGCCATTAAAAACTATGTATTTCTAAGTATAGATTCTGACTTCTAAATACCATATTAGAAAACGCAGCTCCTTTGTGAAATGGCTGACTGTTTGGGCATGAAATGCTTTAAGTGTATGTCCTACTGTGGAAGAAAAAAAGGAAAAAGTGCTCAAAAAATAATGATGCCAAGTCCAAAAGGTTCAGGAGCCAGTTTGAAAAGGATCTCATTGGCCAAAATTGAGAAAGCATGTGCCTCAAAAAGAAAAATGAAAGTAATGGATTATACTACACTGAACAAAAAATACTGAGTCCACAGTAATGCTAAAAAGAGGTGACGCTTCCTTAGAGAAGAATGCTGAGAATCAATGTAAAAAGATTTTATATCCATCATTGTAGAACTTGATTCATTTAAGAGTCTTTCAAAGGATCCAACACCACAGTCAAAAGTAGTTTGGTTAACAGGCCCATAGACTATTTGGATAAGTACAAAGGGGAAAAGGTATCCTTAAAATGGAGAGATCTGGTAGTCACCACTTTAGTAAGTGATTATACCTGCCATCAATAAGGAATTTATAGCATTACTTATGTGCTCCTGATGTGATGAAATGCTGAAGCTCACTTAGGTAGTTTTATTGATTAAAAAACTGACAAAATCTAAGCATAAAGAAAGCAGATAAATCTGGATTATGGATTTTATAGGACAACTGGCCTGAACTCTTAAAACATGTCAAGGTCAGGAGAGACAAGATAAAAACAGGAGATTATTCTACATTAAAGAAAACTGAAACTAACAAGACATGACAACCAAGTATAATCCACAATCCTTGATTAGAACCTGAATTTAAAACAAAACAAAAACACACCAAACATAGAAAGCTCAGCCATAAAAAACACTTGTGGACAACTAAAAGAATTAGATAAATTCATGTTCAATTCCTTTTAATTGTATTTGCATGTGGTTATGTAATGGAATACTCTTATTCTTAGGAAATACAGGCTGAAGAATTCTAGGCAAAGCACCAGGTCATCTGCAACTTATAATGCTGACCCATTTGAAATGTCTCAAGAGATAAAGCAAATATGACAAAATATTAATAGGTAAATCTAAGAAAATGGTATATAGACTTTACACTATGTTTCTGAATTTTCTGCAGAATTAAAGTTCTCTAAAACAAGAAGTTGGGGAAAAACATAAATCAAAAGAATGATGTACCTCATACTTAATGATATGCACAAACATTCACAATCAGAAAAAAGCAATTAACAAAATTGTATGTGTTGGCCAAATTCACTTTTATTAAAAAAAAAAAAAAAAAACAACACAAACGTATATACCGAATATGTATATTTCCATGAGGAAAACGAGAAAGACATAAACCAAAATGTTAATGGCAATTGGCATCTGGGGTACATGTCCTGTGATTTAATGTTTTCTTTTTTATCTATAGTTTCTAGTTTTAAATGATGTATTATTCACATATTATAGCAGTAAATAAAAATAATTAACTAAATCCTGTGTAAGATATATTCAAGCAACTGGACAAAGGAAGAGAGACAGAAAAAACAGAACAACACGTAAGACAGAAGCAGTAACAGGAAAGGATACTATTATACTTCTTATTTTGTTGGTGGACATTAAAAAAAAAAAAGTGTCCAGTCAGAGCTTACTGAAATTATTCCACTTAGAGTTATAACTGATTAATCAGATATAAATAAAAATTAGTCAGAGATAAAGAGGGGCCAGAAAAGTTGTATCTGGTCAATCCTGAATGACAGATCTAGGAATAACAACCTCTCCTCACTCCCAATTCATTTCTGCATGGTTTAACTTAAAAATCTGTGCCCACTGCTCCTTTTGGCACCCTTTTAGATAGAGACAGACACCATAACAGACCCTGCAAGGCTTTTCACATGCCATTTCCAGCCTTATCTTTTAATATTTACCCCATATATCCTGGATTCCAGCCACAAAAAACTTGTTCCTAAATACTCCAGGTCAGCCTAATTCATCACCATATCCCTAGCACCCAGCACAAGAATTTAGCATAGGATAAAAAAATCTCTGAAAAACAGGGTGCCTGGGTGGCTTAGTCCATTAAGCGTGTGACTTGATTTTGGCTTAGGTTGCTGTCTCTGGGTCATGGGATCAAGTCCCATGTTGGGCTCTGTGCTGGGTGTGGTCTCTCTCCCTCATCCTCTCCTCCCCTGCTTAAGCACATGCCTGCGCACTCTCTCAAAGCAAACTGTGAAAAACAACAACAAAATTTTAATTCAGTAGTAGGCTTTTAACAAGCAAACTGGACGAAATAACTAAAACTGCCCATACCGCCTTAAATCCTCCATAGAACAAGACAAGGTACAGAAAGATAAATAAAATGCCTAACAAAATAAACCATACAGAAGTACAAGGTTACATGTCTACAAAAAAAGCAACATGTGATTTTAATCACTGAAATAATGCAAAATACCTTAGCTAGAAATTAGCAAAAACAGTGGACACAGGAAGATTTTAGTGATATTTCTCTTAATATAATGATTATTTAAGGAAATATGTAATTTCCTTAATAAAATAAACATATAATTATTTAAGAAAATAGAGCTACTCTGTCCTTCCAAGAGACGTATGTTATATAACAATCTTATGGATATTTACAAAGACTACCCAATATTTTCAAGATTTATTCCTGATAATAAATACTTCCCTGGTGGCTGAAATAAACAGTACAATTTGTCAGTGTTAGTCCCTGAATGTTAACCTTAAATTTTCAAATTCATTTGGAAAAGTCAGAAAAAAAAAATGACCCTGTAAAATACTAGGTGTTATTTTTTCTAACTGCAATGCTAGGCCAGGACTCATGGCTGGCTTTCAAATGCCCAAAGAGAATTTTATGTTGTTCATTATCTCCTGGCTTAAAAAAACAAAAGCCCCAAATACAACTTATTATGGTCCATTTGTCACATTATACATATATATCTACACCTATCAATTAATTCAATTCTTGCTACTGGGACTAAGATTATTTCACAGAACATCAAGATAGTTTCTAATTTTGTTTACTCATTTAAACACAGTTCATTTCTCTTACCAGAATAAGTAACTGCCGTGGTACTGTAAGTAGCACTCTGGGTATAGGATGGCACCACAGTAGCAGCAGCTGCTACTGGCTGTACGGTGGAAGATACAGGATAAATGGAGAAAGTAGTGGTAGCTGGACTTGGTGTGGCTGGTTTTATGGCTGTCACTTGTCGAGTTTGCTGGGCTTGTGTATACTGAGTTGCACCTTGGCTATAACCCGCTTTGGGGGCTAAAATAGAAAAGAGATTTCAGAAAATGAGAAAGGTGAACCTCAACAGTTATTATATCAATATTCTTGAAAATTAGAAAAGTGTAAACACCAACTATAAATTTGATGCTAGCAATTTCTTCCTGGCAGAGGTTTGAAATTTTTATTACCAACTGAGTAAAATATAACCTTTAGATAAATTCATTTATCCTCTTTTCCCAGATACTTTCCATGTATTTCCAAAATGGCATTTTTGTCTAAATTTACAACTAACTGAAACAGCAGTGCTACTTAAAACAGGTACTAATAGTTTTTAGGTAAAGGGGTGTGTGTATGTGTGTGTGTGTATCGAGTCAGTTAGTTTAACCTGAGGGTTATGCTTAATATTGTGAACAGAATAAAGAGCCTCAAATATGATTTCAATTCACAGTAAAAATTTTCAAAATTTAATTATATCGGATGTGCTCATATACCATTCATTGCCTTTTATTAATTCATCTATGGTGAATGTCAGTCTAATTCCAACTCACAAAGTGCCACTGACTTAATTCTTCAAATATCAATAGCTTGAGTGCAGCTGTTTTTAAATGGCTACCATTGGGGCACCTGGGTGGCTCAGTGGGTTAAAGCCTCTGTCTTTGGTTCAGATCATGATTCCAGGGTCCTGGGATTGAGCCCCGCATCAGGTGCTCTGCTCAGCAGAGAGCCTGCTTCCCCCTCCACTTCGCCTGCCTCTCTGCCTACTTGTGATCGCTCTGTCAAATAAATTAATTAAAAAAAAAAAAATCTTAACAAAAAAATGGCCACCATTCACATTTTGCTACTTTTGACCATATTCAAAATAAATGTATGCTTTAAGAAGCTTATGAACTGTTATTATCAAGCCCTAAATTAATAATTAATCTTATTAATGATCACTAAAGCATACAAATCACTTTATGCTTAGTTAAGGCACCTTAAATAAATAGCACTTAACAGTTTATAAAACTGTTATCTACAAGTATAAAACCTGATCCACACAACACACAGATGAGGACATTTTACAAAAGGAAACTAATGTCTAAGAGCTAAATGGCTTACAAGGCACATAGTCAACATCAGAGCTAAGACTAAATCAAGACTCTTCTGACTCTTTACCACAATCTAACTTTGATAATTAACCAGAAGTTTGCTACAGATCAGTGTACCCACAAATTATTAGAGAAGAAACTATAGAAAAGTTGATCATTATAATTCAAAATATTTTTATATCACTTTTATGGGACTCACAGAAATCTCAGAAGTAGAAGTACCCCAGAGTCAACTACCTCATTTACAAATAAGAGAACAGAGATGAAAAGAGTAAAACTCACTCACCCACATTAGTGGTAAAGCCAGTACTAGAAGCCAGTCCGACTCTTTCCTAATCGAAGGTCTATCCACACTCCCATGGTCCTTCAAAAATTAACTAAAATAAAGGAACTATCTACTTCTCTGAACTCAGCTTTGTTTTAGAAGTTATCAGGAGAATCTCTATCAAAAAATCCATCTTTTAAAGACTACAAGGGGTGCTTGCATGGCTCAGTTAGTTAAGCATCCAATTCTTGACTGAGATTCTTTCCCCTTGCCCCTCCCTGCTGCTCACATGAGCTCTGCAAAATAAATAAATCCTAGGGTGCCTGAGTGGCTCAGTAGGTTAAACATGGGCCTTCAACTCAGGTCATGTTTCTAGAGTCCTCAGATTGAGCTCCACATCGGGCCCTCTGCTCAGCTGGGAGTCTGTGTCTCCCTCTCCCTGCCCCTGTCCCTGCTTGCGCTCACACATGTGTTCTCTCTCTTGTTGTCAAATAAATAAAATCTTTAAAGAAAGAAAAAAGAAACAAAGACTACAAATACGTAGGCTTCCTTGAAAACAAAGTATTTCCTGTATTTGAACCATTACATTTACTGTAATATCAGAGGCTGGAAACAGAACCAACTGTCATTACTGATCAGAAAAAGATGAATTAAAAATAAGGGCCCACAAAGGGTTTCCAATGGTTACACAAAGGCAATCAAGCAGTATGTTCTGGGCATTTCTGGCGAAGCTAAGGATGTGGCCAGAAGTTATCACCACAACTCCTATTGTACAGCTTATTTCATAGCAGAAAGAGAACTGTAAAGCTGAAGACCAGGAACAAAAATTCATCTCTGGGAGAGAAGAGCATGATTATGAATTGCCCCCACAGCTCCCTCCCTCTTTGGTACTCAAAGCACAGAGCAGAAGAAGAGAAGGACATAGCTACAATTTGCTTCTTGAGGTAATATAACAAAATAGCTTAGGTGGACTTAAAAGGGTATTTTCATGAAGCACACTGAATAATGTATTTGAGTAGTTTTCGATGGAACTGTGTATGCTAATAGAACCCACCTGTCTGATAGTAGGTTTCAGCAACAGAAGGCTGAGGCTGGGCAGCAGCGGCCACAGCAGCAGCAGTGGCCGCTGGTTGTTGGTAGTACTGCTTACTGTCATATGCTACAGCAGGAGCTGTGGATCTTACATAGGAGTACGAGTCCTAAAGAAAGGGAATGAAAGAAGATCTTGCCATAAGTGAAGTGGTAGGAAAAAATCCCCAACTCTATAAAGTATAATAAAGGAAAACAAAAAACTAACTATAGACCTATGTTTAAGAGTTAAATTCAAAACAAAGGGCCATCTATTTTTGGACTTTGAAAATAAGGTCAAAACCATTTCAAGCAGCATGTTTATTTAACTTTCACATGAGAAAAAAAAATCACTGAAACATTTTAAAATAATGCTTATCTTTAAAATCCTATTAAGAAAGGGGGCATCTGCGTGGCTCTGTTGGTTAAGCGGTAGTCTTGATTTAGGCTTGGGTCATGATCTGAGGGTCCTGGGATCAAGTCTGGTGTTGCATTCTTGATAGGGAGTCTGCTTGAAGATTCACTCTCCCTCACCCTTCCCCCTGCTTGCTCCCTCACTGTGTCTCTCACACTCAAAAAAATAAATCTTAAGAAAAAATTCTATTAAGAAATTCATAGCAGTTTTGCTTTAAAATTGGATCTCACTGTAAAGACCACCTGTGTGTTCTAAGCTTTGTGACTATTCCAGCTTTCTTTTCATTCATTTTTATTTACTATTATTATTATTATTATTATTAACAACTTATTTTTTTAAAAAAGGCTCCATGCCGAGAATAGAGCCCAATGCAGGGCCTGAACTCATGACCCTGAGATCAAGACCTGAGCTGAGATTAAGACCTGGACGCTTAACTGACTAAGCCACCTAGGTGTCCCTATTTACCACTATCATTAACATAATGGATAGAAACTTCCGGATCAGGGAAAGGAAAGGGGAACACAGGTTCCAGGCAGAAGGAACACTATATATAAATCTCCAAGGCAGTGAGGATCAAGGTGAGCTGGGTGAATTCTGGCACTAAACAAAGTGAGGAGGGATGGGAAGGTATGTAGGTGGAGGCTGAAGAAGTAGGCAGGGCCCAGAGAATGATGGGCTTCATTAGCCTTATTAAAAACAATGGAATTTATTACATTTCACCTCTGGACATAATGAAAACAATCACACATGGAAAAAGGAATTCTGAGTTTAATAACATGCACATTTTTAAAATTAAAGTTTATTTACTTATTTTTACAGAGAGAGCACAGGGAGGAGCAGCAAGGGAGAGGGAGAGAGAATTTCAAGCAGACTCCCCACTAAGAGCAGAGAGCCCACTGTGGGGTTCATCCCATGAACCCAGATCACGACCCGAGCTGAAATCAAGAGTTAGGCACAGCCAGCTGAGCCAGCCACTCAGGTGCCCCACAGCTTGCCAAATATTAATAAAAAATACTAAGATTATAATTTATATGTCAATTCATTACTTAACAAAATAAACTCCGACATTAGAAAGAAAATAGAAAAACTAGGCAAAGTTCAGAAGATCCTAAAGCCAACAAAGAGAAAACAAGTTATTAAAGGATTAGAACCAGGGGAGCCTAGATGGCTCAGTCGGTTAAGTGTCTGACTCTTGATTTTGGCTCAGATCATGATCTCAGGGTCAGGAGACTGAGCCCTGCCTGCATCGGGGGGGGGGGGGGGG
>NC_081568.1:25409259-25460151 GCF_022355385.1 Mustela nigripes
GCGGCGGTGGGGGGGGGGGGGGGGGGGGGGGGGGGGGGGGGGGGGGGACTGCACTCTGTAGGGAGTCTGCTTGAGATTCTCTCCTTCCCTCACCCCTACCTCCTGCATGTTCTCTCTCAAATAAATAAATGTATCTTAAAAGAAAAATAAAGGATTAGAATCAAATTTAAATAAGTAGTAATTTAGTACCATAATAAACATAGTACTAAAGGAATTAGATCTTCATGTCCCAAATAAGACAGAACCAAAAGCAACTACAGAATATAAGAGCAGCATCAATTTCTGTTACATATGAAGAAAGATGACTTTGAGAGGAAGAATGTGCAGGGAACAGACTTTCTGCCCTTGTAAAGAACCAAAAAGACACTATGTAATTGTTTGGCTCATATAGTTTAGGCTCATGGTTCCCAAAATAGGAGAATACTGCCGTAGTACAAACAAGGTGCATTGTCCCTATGATCTTCATTTTTTTTGGAAACCCTGGTTAAATATTTAACCAGTAATTAAAGCAAATTACTTCTAATTAAAGCAGACATAGATATAAAATGGACTGGAATGGACTCTGGGGAATTATTAATAAAAACTCATTGCAAGGGAACTTAATTCTTGGACTATGCCCTTAAATTACCTAAGAATATACATGCATTTCTATCATCTGAGGTATAGTTTGGAAGACCCAAGTTTGATAAGCACTGGCTTGGACATTATTATCATACACTGGGGTCAGTGATGGCTGCGTGTTAAGACTACTGAAACTAGTAGTTTTCTTACCTGGTAGTTCTGTGTAGTAGCTGGGGGTGGTGGTGGTGGTGCTTCCTGTTGTCTCTGGGTATAACCATAGTCAGTTGCTGTATGTGCAGTGGGGTAACCTCCATAAGCAGCAGCTGTTGCAGCAGCTGCAACAGCTACTGGAGCAGGCCTGGCAACTGCGACTGTGGCGGCTGCTGGTGCATAGGCAGCAGTAACTGTGTGAGCAGCTACTGGAGCCTGATGGACAGTGTAGCTAGCAACTGTAGTTGGATGAGAGTAGGCTACACCCGAAGCTGGCTGCTGGCTATATTGTGGAGTAGAAGAATAAACACAATACAATTTAATTTTAAAATCTAAGAGTTTAATACAATAAAAAGCACATTTTTTAGAAATTTAATTATCGACTATGAAACACCAAGTATTTGAACACAATAAGCCTAGTCAATACCACATTTGTTACTGTTGTGTAATTTTTATTCCTTAATCTTAGTGCATTAGACAGTCACGCATACTATGCTTAAAATCACGGACCATATTACAAAGGAGGGATGACAAACTGGGATAAAAAGCAGTAGTAGGAAGAAAAGAAAACTTGATGAAACTAGGAATTTAAAAAAGTATTTGTTGCTTGTAGAGTTCTTTATATTCTACAGTTAAAAAAAAATCTCTACAAAGAAATCATATTAAAAATACTGAATTCTGGGACACCTGGGTGGCTCAGTTGGTTGAGCAGCTGCCTTCGGCTCAGGTCATGATCCCAGGGTCCTGGGATCGAGTCCCACATCGGGCTCCTTGCTCGGCAGGGAGCCTGCCTCTCCCTCTGCCTCTGTCTGCCTGTGCTCTCACTCTCTCTCCCTCTGTCTCTGACAAATAAATAAAAATCTTAAAAAAAAAAAAAATACTGAATTCTAACTCCAATGGTAGAGAACATATGAAGCAGAAACTATTACCCAGTTGACTTAAATACTTCTGATACTCTAGGGTTGTAGTTCTCAACTGGGGGAGATTTTGCCCTCCAGGGACATCTGGCATGTCTGGAGATATTTTGATGGTCAAACTGCAGAGGAGGTGGTGGTGTGTGCTACTGGCGTCTAGTGGATGGAAGCCAGTGATGCTATTACATATCCTACAGCGCACAGGACAGCTACCCACAACAAAGAATTATCCGAAGAATGTCAATAGTGCTGAGGTTGAGTAATCTTGCTCTAGGGCACAAAACCTACAACAGACTCTCTATTATTTTAAATAAATTACTCAAGTTACAGGCAGCGTTTCATTATACACATTTATTTCTCTCAAAAATGTAGCAGATGTTGCAAAAGGAGACCTAAGTCAGATGCTTTGCAATCATAACAATTTAAAACGCAAAGAGGCAAAAACATTTTCCAATGTAAATGAAATAAATTTCCAGCTAAAGTTTGCAGAGTCATGTTTAACTTTTTTAAAATTTTAACTTTTAAATTGAGAGTCTATGTTACATAAAACCAAGGCTTATAGATGTTAAGCACATGAAAGTCTATTTGTCGTTCTAGGTTCTCTAAAATGCTCAAGATTACACTTGCTAAAGCTTTATTACCAAGGCAGAAATGCCTTCTAAAAAAAGAAGAGCCCCAACAGTTACTTAGCTGACAGGTCTTAGATGACCGTAAGTCTTAATATGAGCCAACAGTTAAGAATAGCCAAGAAAAAAATACCTGACTGAAGCTGAAGCTACTCTAAGAAGTGTCTAATTCATGGGTTATAGTACAGCATAGTCTTCCTGGTGTGCACACTACCCATACAAATATGGCATGGAATTAAAATTTGGGGCCACCACATTTTAACTGTATTAGAAAAAATACTAGTAATTACAATGTATTCAAAAGGAATCGATATGAAGCTTGTAAGTATGGCTACTATTTCACATAAAAAGTGGAGGAACATTCAGTCTAGAAGAGGTGACTGGGGAAGATATGAGAGCTGCCTTCTAATAGAAGAGACTTACTCCATGCTGCTCCAGAGAACAGAACTAGAACCAATGGATGGAAGGGTGGCAGATTTCAGCCCAATATGAAAAAGAAAAAAAAACAAAAACTTAGAACAAAGTCCAAAGAAACTCTTATAATTTATATTTGGATGAGGTTTTCCACATTTTGATATTAAAAGTAGCTAATATTTTCTACATATATGACAATTAAAAGACAGGAAAAGGGAAATTTAAATTGTAATAGTGGAAAAATTGGTTTGGGATTGACATTTTCTATGGATAATTCCATAGCCTTAAGAAAAAATGCCAATAACGTATTTCTTCAAAATTCCTAGAACTGAAAAAAGAATTATATTTAAAATATAAATATACCAGTTCTGTGAAACTTGTATTTAACATTTACTGATAAAATTTCACACATTCAGACTACACTGCATAAAAAGGGTTTGGTTATGTAAAAATTCAGATATCTTGGATTCCTATACAGTTTCCATTCATCCCATTGCTCTTTATTGCACATCTGTTCACACTTCCTGGTCTCCAAAACTTGTCCTATAGGACAAAAAACAGAGTGGGAACAGAACAGGAATGTCAAGTCAACCAGGCAAGCAATCCGACTTATACTGGCTCTGATCCTTACAAGTCCATGTGACTAAAAAAGGGATGATGATATGCTCTGGTTTAAGCCTACTGCCCCCTCATAATCATTAACCCTATGCTCTCACACCTGTGTGTCTCAGTTTGAACAATAAATCTTATAATCTCCCTTCCCAGAAAGCATATAACAGGATGTCAGTACGCTTAGCAATTACCATATACTACATGCCTAGGACTGCCTAACCTAAGTCTGATCTGTATAGTTAGATCTGCTCTGTACGGCTGGACCCATATCCTCTACCAAGAGCATCATGAAGAATAATGATCTAGTTCTAATTCCTATAGTTAAGGGCTAGGGCAACAATCTGCTGTTCAGAATAAAGATTTTCTAGTGTATTATCTTAAACCCATCTAGGAAATTCGTTTCAATCTGAAATATCCTTAGAAAATTGACTTTTATGTGATGTATATGACCAGCCTGGGTTATAGCAATTCAATTAAGTATCTAGTGGCTACGTAAATTTTCAAAAATTCAGGTCACCTCAAATTCTAATTAGTTTAAGCAAAATTAGTCTAAGATTGAAATATTTTAAACCAAGGTTTCGCCTAGTTTGTAGCACTCAAATAAGATACTAAATTACATGCCTTCATAAAACTTAAGACTTAATGGTCACTAAATGATTTTTAAAATAAAATAAGTAAATAAAACCCCCAAATTTTGTGCCATAAAAACATCTGTGAAATATGCAAAGACTTTCATTTTCATCCAGCAGAGAAGCAGCTTCTATTTGGATAATATCCTTTGTAGATAAATTAAATCTAATAAATCAGTTTTAAACCAGGACAAATAATAACAAATTAAAAAACAAACACAAATATGGGACGAGCAAGGTTAAGAAATACATAAAATGGAAGCGTGTTTCTCTTGGGAGGAGAAAAAGGTAAATAAAGTATTTAAGGAATTATTAATATTAAAAAGTAGTAACACTTTTATATTCTTGGACTTAACCTGGAGGTTAATGGCCAGCTTTCTCCTTGCTTACCAGAAAGTGAAACCAGCCAGAGTCCTTACAAAATAGCTGACCAAAACCACCATTCGAAGAAAGCCTATATAAACTGCAAAAGAAATAGGAATGGTCCTGCAGGAAATGGATATCTCAATTCAACAAACAAGAATTTTCACAAACTCTAATTTGTAGTCATGAAGTAAGAACTTAACATCAGTCAGAAGATAAAGTTAAGGGATATAGACAAGATCAGGATATAAAAAACTATAAAAGAGAAGATAAATCTAGAAAGTCCAATATCCAACTAGAAAGAATTCTGAAAAGAAAAAAGCAAATTAAAGAAATTAAGAAAGAATACTTCCTACTCTGGAAGGGAGACGCATATTTTCAAATTTAAAGGGTCTACAGAGGGATGCCTGGGTGGCTCGGTTTGTTAGGCATCTGCCTTCAGCTCAGGTCATGATCCCTGGGTCCTGGGATAGAGCTCCATTATCAGGCTCCCTGCTCAGTAAGTAGCCTGCTTCTCTCCCTGCTTGTGTTCTCTCCTCCTCTCTCTTAAATAATGAATGAAATCTTTTAAAAAGGGCCTACAGAGTGCAAAATAGAATGAAGGGCCAACATCTAGAAACATACAGCATTTCACAACATCTCAAGGTTAAAAAAAAAATCTTTCAAAGTCTCCAAAGAAAAAGTCACCTGCATACAACTAAACAAAAACCAGTTTAACACATACACTAGTGGTTAGAAAACAGCTGACTAAAGTCTTAAAAACTATGAGAGAAAATGGTTATTAATACAGAGTTCTGCACCCAGCTAAATCACTAAGACAGAATAAAGGGGTTTTTTTCCTTTCTTTCTTTTCTTTTGACATTCAAGAACTGAGTTTACCTCCTATATACCTTTTCTTTGGAAGTGACATGAAGATGTACTTTAACAAAAAAATAAACCAAGAAAGAAATCATGGGGTCCTATAAATAGTGGATCCAAACCCAGGAGGGAGATGAGAGCCCAGGTCAGCAGCTATGCATCGGGCCCAAAGAAGCAGTGAGCTTGGACTCGAAGTGAAAAGACAGAAGCCTCCAGGAGAATGATATCCAGGAAGATAAAGAACTGGACAACAGACAGTAGACCAGAAGCTTGGAAAAACATTAAAATACAATCAAGGGGGATGCCTGGGTGGCTCAGTGGGTTAAGCCTCTGCCTTCGGCTCAGGGAGTCCGTCCCACCATCAGGTTCCTTGCTGGGCAGGGAGCCTGCTTCTCCCTCTGCCTGCCTCTCTTGCTGGGCAGGGAGCCTGCCTTCTCCCTCTGCCTGCTTCTCCCTCTGCCTGCCTCTCTGCGTTCTCTCAATCTCTCTCTCTCTCTCTGACAAATAAATAAAGTCTTAAGATACAATCAAGGCACCAAAAAGATTTTTGGGGAAAAAAGGTAATGGAAGACTTCAGCAGGGGCACCTGGGTGGCTCAGAGAGTTAAGCCTCTACCTTCAGCTCTGGTCATGATCTCAGAGTCCTGGGATTGAGCCCCGCATCAGGCTCTCTGCTCAGCGGGGAGCCTGCTCACCCCCCCTTATGATCTCTGTCAAATAAATAAAATAAAATATTTTAAAAAAAGACTTCAGCAAATATGACGTTACTCAAGAAAGGCATGATCTTGGTAAAAGACACCACCGTTAAGCAATTAGTAGGATGTAAAAATAGTAAACATCCATTTGAACTTGAACTGAGGAATATTCTTCTATTAAGTGGTACACGGTTGTAAAAATGGAACACATTAGGAATAATAATCTTAGAACACTACCACCTGGGTCCACAGTAAGTACTATTTACAGTCATAATAAAGTTTCTGCCATAATAAAGTTTTAGAATCAACCTAAAGTACAGAAGATAAACTGTGATTACAGAATATAAATGTTAATTGCAAGTACAACTACAGCTAAGTTGGGGGATGGGGTGGGAAAAGAAGGAAAGTAAAGCACCAGAGTTTCAAGATTCTTTTCCTAAAATAGAGAGTACTGAGATACTGACTACCTTTGTTGGAAATGGGGGGAGTGTCTGAAAATAACAGAAACAGCCATATCATTTAACTTGGAAGGAGAAATGAGAAGCATGAGAGAATATATACTAAATCTTAACTATGATTATAGGAAATCAAAATATAATGTGTAAAAAGTCAATAAATTAAGACACAGGGAAGCATATTATTTTATGATATGGAGTTAGAAATAAAACCAGAATGCATTAAAGGTGGGAGTCTCTACAAAGCGGAATTAGGGATAAGGGATTAAGAAAATAAGTGAATGTTGTTTTCATTAAAAGTCCTTCTATGGGTGCCTGAATAGCTCTGTCAGTTAAGTGACTCTTGGTTTTGGTTCAGGTCATGATCTCATCAGGGTTGTGTGACTGAGCCCCACACCAGGCTTCACGCTCAGTGTGGAGTCTGCTTGAGAATCACTCCCTCTCCTCCTCCACTACACGCACACGTGTGCTCACTCCCTCTCTAAAATAAATAAATAAAATCTAAAAAAATTCCCTTCTATACTATTTTTAATTACATTATGTATTATTCTGGGGGAGGGCATAAAAGATAATTTTCAAACTGGTTAGCTCAATGACCAACCAACCACAAATTTAAAATACTCCTGTCTAGGTATTCTAATATAATTAAAAAAAAAAAAGATTTTAGGGGCGCCTGGGTGGCTCAGTGGGTTAAAGCCTCTGCCTTCGGCTCAGGTCATGATCCCAGGGTCCTGGGATTGAGCCCCGCATCGGGCTCTCTGCTCAGCAGGGAGCCTGCTTCCTCCTCTCTCTGACTGCCTCTCTGCCTACTTGTAATCTCTGTCTGTCAAATAAATAAATAAAAAATTTTAAAAAAAGATTTTAATTTACTTATTTGACAGAGATTGCACAGTAGGCAGAGTGGCTGGCAGAAGGAGAGAAAAGCACACTCAATTCTAATTTCTACATTTCTGGTCTCGACCTAACCTATACCCAACTCTGAGCCCTTTTTTAGTGCCTTTAAATTCCATTATGACCTGGATTTACATTATACTAAGGTTATAGTCACTACCAGCATTAAAACAACTATGCATACTAATGGTCTGTCCATGTAAGTGGCATCTGGTAACAGGAAAAACATTCCTATACCTCTTTTACTTTCTGTACAGCAGTGATTTTCAAAATAGGATCCAAGGCCTGCTCGGATCCAGGAGGTTATCCCTTTTTCAATTACAGATTGCCTTCATATAATTTAATCCAAACAATTTATTGCAACACACTGAATGCAGAAGCAGACCAAGCACCAAAAAAAATTTTAAAAAACTTTTAAAAATATTTTAAAAAATTAGCATATAATGTATTATCTGCCCCAGGGGTAGAGGTCTGTGAATCGTCAGGCTTAAACACTTCACAGCACTCACCATAGCACATACCCTCCCCAATGTTCATAACCCAACCACCCTCTCCCTAACCACCCCCGCCCCCCGCAACTCTCAGCTTGTTTTGTGAGATTAAGAGTCTCTAATGGTTTGTCTCCCTCCCGATACCATCTTGTATCATTTATTCCTTCCCTAACCCCCAAACCCCCCACTTTGCCTCTCAAATTCCTCATATCAGGGAGATTATATAATTGTCTTTCTCTGATTGACTTATTTCACTCAGCATAATACCCTCTAGTTCCATGCACATTGTTGCAAATGGCAAGATTTCATTTCTTTTGATGGCTGCATAGTATTCCATTGTGTGTTACACACACACACACACACACACACACACCCTTTATCCAATCATCTGTGGATGGACACCTAGGTTCTTTGCATAGTTTGGCTATTGTGGACATTGCTGCTATGAACACTTGCGTGCACATGCTCCTTCAGATCACTACATTTTTATCTTTAGGGTAAATACCCAGTAGCACGATTGCTAGGTCATAGGGTAGATCTATTTTCAACTATTTGAGGAACTTCCTTGCTGTTTTCCAGAGTGGTTGCACCAGCTTGCATTCTCACCAACAGTGCAGGAGTTAAGTGACCTTTCTCCGCATCCTCACCAGCATCTGTCAGTTTCCTGACTTGTTAATTTTAGTCATTCTGATTGGTGTGAGGTGGTATCTCATAGTGGTTTTGATTTGTATTTCCCTGATGCCAAGTGATGTGGAGTGCTTTTTCATGTATCTGATGGCCACCTGGATGTCTTCTTTGCAGATGTGTCTGTTCATGTCCACTGCCCATTTCTTGACTGGATTATTTCTTTTTTGGATGTTGAGTTTAATAAGTTCTTCTTTATAGATTTCGAATACTAGCCCTTTATCTGATTACATTGTTTGCAAATATCTTCTCCCATTCTGTCAGTTGTCTTTTGGTTTTGTTGACTGTTTCCTTTGCTAAAGCACCAATCATTTTAATTGAGATATTAAAAAGATTTATAAAAATCTTTGTAAAGATATAAAACAATGCCTCATCTCCCTATTTTTGGAGGACAGGATATAGTTATTTCTTTATAGTTACATAAAGAAACTTGGGGTTAACATGTAGTAATCTTATTTTGAAATCATTTAATAAATATCTTTTTAAAAATTCTAGGGCAGTAAATAAGTATAACCAACATAAACAAAAGCTCTAGGGGTCTTCGATAACTATAACTGCTTTAGGGGTCCCAAAACCGTAAGCTTCAAGAACTACCATTTTATGATATAGAGCATTAACTCTGATTCATCATTCATTTTCCTGCTCTTTACACCTTTAAACAAAAACATTTTCTTCTATTCTGTAACAGGGAGAAGTTCTCAGGGAAAATGAGCAGCGCACATGGTCAGAGCCCGAGGTCTGTTGCTTACAACTGCAATATTCCTATCGAGGGCTCCAAATCTCCCAGTTTACCCAGTGTGCTGTTCACAAACATCATTTTCTGTGTTAGCAGACATGAATGGTATTGGGAAGCAATGGCCTACAACTCTGGGACTCCCACAAGAAACCAGCACAGAAGATGAATTAGAAAAAAGTCCATTTTCCCTTTCAAGAGAAAATTGTAGAAGAACCTTTCCTAGCTCAGCCTTGGCTCTGGGTAAAAGGGAGAGAAATATCCCTAACAATTCTTTTTTTTTTTTTTTTAATGAGAGAGCAGTGTGCGGGCATGGGGTGGGGGAGTGGGGCAGAGGGAGTGGGAGGGAGAGAATCCTAAGCAGGCTCCACACCCAGCATGGAGCCCATCAGGGGGTTCCACCTCACGACCCGGAGAGACCCTGAGATCATGACCTGAGCCAAAATCAAGAGTTGGATGCTTAACCTACAGAGGCATCCAGACACTCTTTACCTGACAATTCCTTTCTTTTCTTTTTTTAAATATTTATTTGAGAGAGATATAGTGAGAAAGCACATGAGCAGGGTGGGGGGATACAGGGAGAGGGAGAAGCAGGCTCCCCGCTGAGCAGTAAGCCCAATGTGGGATGCGATCCCAGAACTCTGGGATCATGACCTGAGCCAAAGGCAGAAGCTTAACCAAATAAGCCACCCAGGCACCCCTCCTGAGACAAATCTTTATTATGACAAGTTAGCCTTCCCTTAGGTTTGAGTTCTCGAATTCACCTTATCTGACTAGGAAAACTCCAAGCTAAGAAGTTAGTTTAGTAGATCTCTGAGCTGATAGTACTTTCACATGCCAGAAAATACATTTTTCTCTCTAAATGCTACAGTGTTCTAAGAAACAGAAGATCTCAATAAAAACAACACAACAACCCTATAAGGAAACAAGTTACTAGAAGCAAGAGTTTGCAGAATAAAAAAAAATTTTTTTTGAAAAGCCTGAAAGCATTGGAATTACTGAATACAAAATATAAAATATAAAATAAGTAACTTAAAAAAGTAAAAAAGGGGCATCTGGGTGGCTCAGTCCACTAAGCGTCTGACTCTTAATCTCAGCTCTTTTTTTTTTTTTTTTTTTTAAAGATTTTACTTATTTACTAGAGAAAGAGAGAGAGGAGGGGCACAGGGAGAGGATCTCAAGCCGACTCCTCAGCACAGAGCCCATGAGAGGCTCAATCTCATGACCTTGAAATCATGACCTGAGCCAAAATCAAGAGTCAGACACTTAACTGACTGAGCCACCCAGGCTCAGGTCTTGATCTTAGGTGTTTTTGAGTTCAACTCTGCATTGGACTCTGCACTGGGTGTGAAGCCTACTTATAATAATAATAATAATAATAATAATTTTTTTTTAAAGATTTTATTTATTTATTTGACAGAGAGAGATCACAAGTAGGCAGAGAGGCAGGCAGAGAGGAGGAAGCAGGCTCCCTGCTAAGCAGAGAGCCCGATGTGGGACTCGATCCCAGGACTCCGAGATCATGACCTGAGCCGAAGGCAGCGGCTTAACCCACTGAGCCACCCAGGCGCCCCATAATAATAATTTTTTAAAAAAGGTAAACGATTAGACTATCAAAACTAAGACTCAGGACCATGAAGTTGATTAAAAAACAAAAACAAAAACAAAAACAAAACCCAAAAAACCAACCAGATGAATTTTTAAAAGAAAAGACCTCCCAGAAATGAAATACAGTATATAAAAATTATAATCAGAAACTTAGAAAGGCATTACATAACTGATTAGACATGGCTGACAAAAAACTTAGTGAACTAGAAAGTTATCCTCACAATTACTCAGAATGCACTCAGAGACAAAGAGATGAAAAATAACAGAGGCTTAAAAACGACGAGGATAGGATAATAAGTAATAAGTTACATCTAAGGAGAGCTGCAAATGGAGAAAATGAATAGAGGAAACACATCTAAAAAGAGTATCTGAGATTTCCCAAAATTAATGAAAGATTAATTTGAAAGCCCCAACAAAGATAAGAGAAGCACCGAGAGGGGAAAAAAACAAAGTGCCTAACAGAGACTGAGGACTTCTCCAAAATGAGGAAGGTGAGATTAAAACAACAACAACAACAAAAAACCCCTGTTACTAGTACAACCATATTAAGGGACATTCTTTAAGATTTTTTTTAGGAAGAATAAAAATGATCTCAGAATGCATGTCATGTTAAGAAAGTGAAATATGAAGGCAAATTTAAATAATCAATGACTATATAAAATAATGTTATTCAACAATGATGGGTTGTGGGGTTAAAATGTAAAATACTATACAATAATAGCACAAAAATCACCAGAGGACTGATCAAAGCTAAAGCATTTTAAGTCCCTGTATTGTTCAGAAATGTAAATAAAGATAATGATTTACTTTAAACTGCATAAAATCTTCATGATAAATTTTTAGAGGAACCACTATAAAACAGAAGCAGATGTTCAATTTCTGACCTTATAAAAGGAATGAGACAAGGTTTCAATCAAGAAAACGAGACTGCTTCTATACTCACATTGTGGGGTATGTTTCTCCTCCCCTGGAAAACATATTCTGTGTGTGTGCATTATTTTCAATTCTGGATAAAATGGCAAAGTAACTGACAGACAAAACGCTTTTTTCCTTTTCATGGCATACAAAATACAATTTGGTCTTTTCATTAATCCAAGCTGAATGTTCAACACTGTTGGACTTTTCTATTTTCTAGGTCAAATTATGGCATTTTATGTACCTACAAATTCACAGATTTTTCTTTATACTACATTTAATATTTTATGATATGACAAAGATGCAAAATTAAACTTCCTCAGAGAATCACCCCAAAGACAAACCATCTTATTCTGTACACTTGATATTATATATCATGCTCCCATTACCTTTACAACACTATTCAAACAATAACTATTGCAGAATTTTAGAAGAAATTTAAATGTCTTCTAAGAACTAGAACAAATAAAATAAAATCCTACAATTTTTACTAACACATTATTACTAACACATTACACTAGCAGACTATTATTAGTGGGTCAGGGTGGTTAAATGTTATATAATATGAAAACTGTTAAGTTTTCTTGGGATCCATAACTCATAGTATACCAAGAAAAAAAGTCATTACCATTACCTGGATCCACTGGACCCTTTGCACTTTTGTACTTCTGAAGTCATTTGACAAATTATGTACACAAGAATAAGGGATAATAATAACATTGATGATAATAAAACCTATCAGAAATCTTAAAAGCAGCAGTAGACCCTAATTTTTATCCCATTTGCTCCTGGTTTTAAAATGAACCATGTTCTCTGAACAGAACCGCTGATCAACTTTCATGCACGAATCTGTAACATTTCTCTCTCATAAATGCTGACTGCAGATTTCAAATATTATCTCTAATGAATTCTAACTTATCATTCTTCTGGTTTTTCTTTTTGTACCTGCACTGCCAAAACGCAATGCTTGCAAAATTTTTAAAAACATTTGATGGACTGGGGTGCCTGGGTGGCCCAGCTAGGGTTAGAGCATCTGCCTTTGGCCCAGTCATAATCCCAGAGTCCTGAGACTGAGTCCCGCATCAGGCTCCCTGTTCAGCGGGGAGCCTGCTTTTCCCTCTTTCTCTGCCCTTCCCCCTGCTTGTGTGCGTTCTCGCTCAGTCAAAAACAAACAAACGAAAACCCAAAAAACCCACAAAAAACATTTGATGGCTTTAAGAGAGATAGTCATCTTCTTTGCTCCATAACCGCAAAACATTTTCAATTTTAAGTTTGGAATGATCAATATATAATCAGTCTTTTCCTTTCCACACTATTGATCTCCTCCAAATTATCTTTGAATACATACCTGCCTTCAGCATCTATCCACTAATAAATCATATGAAGTAAATTCTGGTGCACAAACATCACAGAAGATGAAAGAACTGCTGCCATATACACTTTTAGCAAACTGAGATGTTCGAGATCTTTTCATGGAATATTACACAATGAAGTCACTCTTACTAACTGACCTGATAAAAACACCATATTTACTTTTTTTAACCTTAGAAAAACTTATCTTTCACTCACTGACTTCCCAGTTAAAAAAATTTTCACCTGGGACACTGTACCTGAAGATTTTTGGTCTGAGATCTTGCTTTTACAATCAATTTTACTAACTATCATCATTAGTCTAGAGTGATGCTGTTTTTTTGCATTCATGTTATTTATCTAATAATTGTTAAGCATCTTCCTGTCTTTTCTTCTCTGCCAATATGGACAGAGTATGGACAATTTGGAATGCTCAGCTGTGTTGAAGGAAAAAACTAAAAGCTAACTATAAAAGCAGTGTCTCTACTTTCTTTCATACCATCTTCAAAGATGCAAAAATTGGGTGACTGGGTGGCTCAGCTGGTTAAGTGTCTGCCTTCAGCTCAGCTCATGATCCTGGAGTTCCTGGATGGAGCCTGGCATCAGGCTTCCTGCTAGGAAAGCCCCTTACCCTGCTATCTTGTTCTTCCTCAAATAAATAAAATCTTAAAAAAAATAAAAGATGCATGTGCTATGGTGAGTGCTGTGAAGTGTGTAAACCTGGCGATTCACAGACCTGTACCCCGGGGATAAAAATATATTATATGTTTATTAAAAAAAAAAAAAAAAAGATGCAAAAGTTTGGGCAATGAGTGTCTTCCAATTGTTTTACTATTGTACCACCCTTCTAGGTAATTCCAACATTCCTCTATTTTTCTATAGTATTAGTCTTTTTTAGAGTGGTTGGCAAAAAGTGACAAAAGGAAATAATTCCCAAGATAATGAAACAGCAAAATGTTTCAAGACAGGGAAAAATAAAATCCATTTACCATTTATCATACGGTAAATCTTAGACTTATAAAAAGGATCCAGTGGATCCATATAGTAATTGGAAAATAAAATGGATTTCATTCCACTTATTTTTTTTTAAAAGATTTTATTTATTTATTTGGCAGGGAGAGAGCTCAAGCAGGGGGAGTAGCAGAGGGATAAGAAGAAGCAGGCTCTTAGGTCAGCAGGGAAATCCGACGCAGGACTCGATCCCAGCACCTGGGACCATGACCTGAGCTGAAGACAGAGGCTTAACTGACTGAGTCACCCAGGCACACTATTCCACTTTTTTTTTTTTTTTAAGATTTTATTTATTTATTTGACAGAGATCTCAAGTAGGTGGAGAGGCAGGCAGAGAGAGAGAGAGAGAGAGAGAGAGAGAGAGGAGGAAGCAGGCCCCCCGATGAGCAGAGAGCCCGACATGGGGCTCGAACCCAGGACCCTGGGACAACAACCTGAGGTAAAGGCAGAGGCCCCAACCCACTGAGCCACCCAGGCACCCCAACACTATTTAACTTTTTTTTTTTTTTAAAGATTTTATTTATTTATTTGACAGAGAGAGAGATATCACAAGTAGGCGGAGAGGCAGGCAGAGAGAGAGAGAGGAGGAAGCAGGCTTTCCACAGAGCAGAGACCCCGACGCGGGGCTCGATCCCAGGACCCTGGGATCATGACCTGAGCTGAAGGCAGAGGCTTTAACCCACTGAGCCACCAAGGTGCCCCACACTATTTAACTTTTAAAAATTAGAGGATTTTCTTTGGAAGACCTCTAAGGAAGAAAAAGTCATGAAATGGCAATCCTTTTAACTATGTGTAAATAAAACTGCTCAAAAATCAAACCCCACAAACGTCTGGGTACATAAAATTAATTATGTATGCCATAAGTTAGATACCATAATTAAACCAAAGTACCCTTTAACTTTCTGAACTCAAGAAAAATTTCGCCAGTGAAAGAAAAGCTGGTAGATAGATACCATAAGTCAATTAAACCAAAGTGCCCTATAACTTTCTGAACTTTTCCCCAGCGAAAGATAAGAACACTCACACTAAGTGAGATGAAACAAAACTAAAAATAGCCTCCTAACACTTAAGGTCAGTTTTTATTGTTAAATGTTTTACAAACACACCAGGAGTATTTTCAGAAGTCTTTCGATTTCATAAATGTGGGAAACGAATTACAAATGTGTAATAAGATCCTGAAATTCTTAAAAGTAGGATAACCAGATATTCTAAAAGTAATGGATAGCCACTTAAAATTGTAAGCAAAAGAGTGTTGTGCTGAATTTACATTTTATGATGAGCATTCTGTTTATAATAAAAAATGGTTTGGGGTAGGTATAACTTGGAGTGAGAGAAATCATAAAGCCATCTTCATAAATCAGAGCATTCTTTGCCCTCATCTATATGGTTACTATTTAAATGGCTTCTATATTATTTTTCCTATCAAAAAAGTAGTAGATTTCTTCAAACTTTTCAAAAACATTCTTTCCGAGTTAAAGCCGACTACCCTATCACTGTAATGCATTTTATATACTATATTTTCCAAGAAATAAAAAAAAGATTTAAAAATTTTATTTTCATCCATCAAGAATAGTGCTTCCCAATATTTTATGCCCCTTTGATCTCTAAGACCCTCAAGAATTTATATGAATACTAAATTAGACCACAAAACTTTTTTTTTTAGCCCCCAGGATGAAGGTCCAAGTATGTGGACAGAAAAGCAGGTTTCTAACAAAAGATCTAGGACACAAGCAGTAAAGTTAACCTTATCCACCTCACAGTGAGGCTGGAGAAACAGGGAGAAGGCCTTTCCCTCCAGGGACACTGTGCATGCCCTAATAGAGACCACGAAACTTACTTTAAGCAAAATTTTATCATAGTCTTTCTGTAGTTCCAAATAAGTAAATTTGAGGTTTTCTATAATGGCCACCCATTAAAATTATACCTATAATTTGATAACTAACATTGCTTTCTACCTCTCTTCTTCTGGTTTTTATGACATTCTCATAGCTCTTTGCCTACTCTGTATTTGTTTCTTTCTCTGGCCCTACTTTAAACACAGATGTTCCCCAAGTCTGCTCTGTTTTTTTTCTTTCATTCATTCAAAAATGTTTACTAAACGATGCATTTCATACACTTGTATATAATGGGGATCACTACCATATAAATGATATCCAGATTCATACTTCCAACCCTTATCCCTTTCCTAAGCTTCATTTCCAAATGGTCTACTGAACATAATAGCTAACATTAATGGGGATGTAATATATGCCAGGGACTGTTTCCAGAACTCTGCAAATACTACATTAATGAATCCTCAAAACACAATGGAGAATGAAGAAGCCTCCCGGGATGCTGGTAATATTGTTTTTATTTTTATCTGGGTGCTGGTTATACAGGTATATTCAGTATATGACATCTCATCAAGCTATACTATTATATGTGCAGTTCTTTTTATATACATTGCACTTTAACAGAGAATTTTTTTAAAAATCTCAATCCTATGAGGTAAGGAACAGTATTATCTCCAGATTAAAGATGAAGAAACTTAAGTACCAAGAGACTGTTTCTCCACTGTCAAATGGCAAGTGGTATAGGGTACCAGGATTCAGCTCAGGTAGTCTGACTTCAGACCCATCCACTCTCAATCATACCAAGTATCATACAATTCTGTCCTGGCTCAACACATTTCCTCTGCCTAAAATGATCTTCTCTCAGTGGCACTTGGGTGGCTCTGCTGGCGAAGCATCTGCCTTCAGCTCAGATCATGATCCCAGGGATGGAGTCCCAAGTCAGGCTTCCTAATCAGCAAGGAGCCGGTTTCTCCCTTCCCCTCTGCTGCTCCCCCTGCTTATGCTCTCAAATAAATAAAATCCTAAGGAAAAAAATAATAAAACGCTTTAAAATAAAAAAATAATAAAATAATATCTCTCATTTTTCTGCGTGGAAGACTATGAAGCATATCCCTAATTTCATAGTCAGAATCCTCCAATTCCCCATTTTAGTATTTCATTAAAATTCAGGTATGATCATAAATTTACATAAATGTAAACTCCTGAGTGCAGAGACTGCACATATTGTAGATACTCATTAAATATCATGTGTTACTCCCTAAAAATGTATTTTAACATACGTATTATATATGAGAAGATTTATATTAAAACAACAAAAAAAACCAATGTCATATTTATTTAATCTTTATTTGTCCTCTACATGCATGAAAGCACACAGCTTTCACACAACACTCAGAAATGCTATACTCAGAACAGTGACCCTAATTCTAAGGTAAGAGTGCCAAGGACATAAATTGAGCATAGTAGGTGCACTCCACACCTTTAATCATGTACCTACTAATTCTAACACAATCTGTCAATTACTACACTTACAAGCCCCAAGCTCTGTCTTCTGGTTAACCTGATGGTGTACTTCCGAAAAATAATTTGGCTGGTTTTACAAATATGTCTATTTAAACATTTATACCTTATAATCCAACTGCTCATAATTCTATCTCTGGGATCTCAGTTTTAATCCAGTGATCTATGTCTATCCCTATACTGAATAAAGTTTGTGTATGTGGTAACATATGACCTTGCTTGTCATATTATTACAAATCTGTCATGACTACTTTTGGACAAATATTGTCTTCATCACCACCATTAGAATCTCTTTTGATCCAGTAACTCAAAAAACCTGTTGTGATTTTTACTGGAATTACATTAAATATATAGATTACTTAGGAGAAAGCTGATAAGTTTTTTAAAGAAGATTTTATTTATTTATTTGACAGAAACACAGCGAGAGAGGGGACACAAGCAGGGGGAGTAGGAGAGGGAGAAGCAGGCTTCCCACCGAGCAGGGAGCCTAGGATCACTACCAGAGCCAAATGCAGATGCTTAACGACTGAGCCACCTAGGTGCCCCGAAAATTGATAACTTGATAGTATTGATTTTTTTCACTCCATGAACCCAGCCCATCCTCATTTATTTATGTCTTTTATGGGCTTTATATCCTAATGTATTTTTTTCCTTAAATCACTGCAAATTTCATTTGTTTTATTTCTACTTAATAGGCTTTGTGGCTATATAAAAACAAGATTTAATTTGAAATTTATTAATTCAATATTGCTGAAATAGTAACTTTACCAATTTTTGCCTAATCTTAGATCCAGAAAATCTGAATGCTTATTATATCTCATATTTTTGTCTATCACTTGCAAATAAAAAATTTCCTTCCTTCCCAATTAAACTGACCTATCAATTGATACTCAAATACCTACTTTTAAAACATTTAACTTAAGATTATGATGTTCACTATATAAAGTATATGAAAGACATCAACTAAGGAGTTCCTCTAAAATCCTTATAGTATTTTAAAAAAAATCCTTATAGTATTATTCAAATACCTATACTTCATAGATAACTAACATAGGTAAAATGCTTACTGAAAATCAGGCACTAGGGTAGAAGGTTTTATATATAATCTTGATCAAAGGAAAGTTAACTGAGGGAACAGTCTCAGAAAAATGAAGTGATTTGGCCAAGTGACTGATGGGATAGAGCTTGGATTCAAATCTGAAGTCTCAGAAGCTCCAAATCCATGCTCTTCTTGTGAGAGTATATGGTAAAGCCATTTAGGAAAGCACAAACACACACCTTAAACATTCTATACAGGAGTATTTTGGCTCACAACTATTCTTAAAACTAATAATATCACAGAAGTATCATTAATGTAACAGCAGCAATGCTTTTAGAACATTTTCATTATTTCAAACTCATTCATGCAATATGAATCCCAAGATCTCTGATTCAACAATGAAAGAGCTGATATAATTAGCAGTTGCAGAATTTTTTTTTTCGTACAGCCAGTAAATTTCCATCACCATGATTGGTTTCGAAAACCTGTTCACCTGGTTTTTCACCTTCTCCGTGAGTGATTACTCCTTTTCTACCTTACCAGTGTTACTCTTATTCTTTCCTCAAGACATAGTTTTCTTACCACTACATTCAAAATAAAGTAAAAAAAGGAAGAGGAGGAGAAAAGGAAAATTCATCAGCTAATCAGCCTACCCAAGTTATCTATCTCAATGATGTGAAGAGAATAATTATCTTTTAGGAACAGACATAGTAAAGATATCTCAAGAATCACTGGATGAGATGCCTTTGTAGCAGATGATTAAACTAATGTCCAGTAAACAGTCAGGATTCATGTAAACATTTACCATTTAACAATATTTGCTAAGACTTGAAGACTACGGGGGTAAAGTAATTATTCTGCATCTTTATATAATCTCTACCCTAAAGCCTTTGAATTCAATAAATACTAGATATAAGAAGGGTTAAAAAAAGTTGCAAAATGTTTTTTTCAAATTGCTAACTTTAAGTTATTTAGTGATACACTAAGTATATATAGGACAAAGAAAATTAGTTTAAGCAAAGGCTAAAGATTTAGATTATCCAGGTTTTAACAGACAAGTAGCTTGATTAGATAACGTCAAGGAATTGATGTCTAAGGCTTTTCTAAATAACAAAGGGAAACTGGCTGTTTAAAACTAAAAAAAAAGTTTATGTCCTATTAATAGCGGAATATAATGGATTACTTTATATTTATATTACATATATACATATATATACATATGTATTACATATATATATTTGTGTATGCCACAAACTCCTCTCTAAAAGAGGTTCTCTGAATGAGAACCTCTGTATCACTCCAATGAAGGAGTGAAAAAAAATGATTTTAAGCCTATGAAACGATCAGAAAACTTTTTTCCACTGGGGATTATCTTCCCCCACATTCTTTGCTACCCTAAGTCCTCCTAACTGTTGAAATACGTTTTCCCAAGATCACAAAATTAGATTTATCCGTAAGTCTATCTTCTCAAACAAAAAAAGGTAACTCTATTAATGTAGGTTACATACCCAACCAAGTCCGCTTTCTGCCTCGAAACCATCCTATTTTTTCACCGTACGTGAGATCTGCTCTGTCCTGTGCCCCACAAATTCTACCGAATACACATACATAAACACATACAAATTAATACTTTAAAATATTTTGATTTCTTCATTTCCAAGGGTAAAAAGCACATGAAAGGTCAGAAAATGAAAAGATTGCATTTGCAAGAGTAGCAAATGGGCGTAAAAGGTTTATTCACTTAAAAAAAATACAAAGAGGAAGAAAAATATTCAGTAGTTGATGGAATGTGCAGCACAAAGGCTAAGTAAATGCTTATCACAAAAAGATTTAATATGCATTACACAAATGAAAAAGTTAGCTTATCTAGCGGTTAACAGTTAGAAGTAGCAGAATTCAGAGCTTTACATAGCTACATAACCAAGAAACTAAGAAGCAGAATGCAATGAAGATTTAGGTTACTTTCAGTTATCTGTATTCAACGACAGGCATAGCAACTACTCACATCATTCACATGTAAACGCTTAAAATTTCCCCAAGTTTGCATCCTTTAAATTAAAACAAAAAACCCCACAAACAACAACAAAAAACTTGCAAAGTAAGTCTTGGTCTTCCATCTAAGTTACATTATAACGATTTCTAGGCAGAAAAAAAATAAGCATCATCACTGCATTCTTTGCATATCCTTTTATTATGGCTACTTATCTTCCTTGTGCCAAAGTATTAGCAGTATTGGGCCTGGTTTCTTCCCATTAAAAGCAAACAACTTTTCATGTACCTTATCTATATAAGAGGGACACAGCACATTAAACAATTAGTTTTGCTGACATATGTATGCATAAATAAGTATAGCCCAAATACTAGTCTTTCCTCATTAGACATACACATAACAATTTAGTAATTTGGATGGTTGTTACAGTTTACTGAAACTTGAGATTCAAAGCCAAAGAAAAAATCAGATACAGAAATTCTGTACTAATCTATACCAGGATAAATTACATACATCCAACTATTTTATTAAAAAAATATAAAGTATCTTTAAGTTGCCATTTCCTCCATTTCTGTCTGTAGGTTTGCAATAGAAAAAATACTTCGAACTGCCAAAGAACCCACTACATTTTTACTAAGTAAATAATCCTAAAATCTATCACTCTGCCATAGTAACAACAAAAAATGCTGTGTGAAACAAGTCACATTTTTAATGGCTAAATACAGCTTTGTCTAGAACACATAGTACTTGGTAGCACAAGATTTATAGCACAGATGCTGATTAGCTATCTTGTTTCCCAGAAAAAGAAAATGGTTAGATTTTTTTCTCTCCCCACAAAAATTATTGGTCTAAAAGGTGTTTATCAAAGTAACTGACACTTTGTTAGTTTAATTATCACAACTTATAAGCCAAGAATTTAATATCTAAAAAGTCCCAAGACTTTGCCCCAATAAATTGTCATCTTAGTCCTTTTTCTGGAACATGTCTCAAGATAGAACAGATTTGTAAAAAAATGCCACATGCATTCAAGACACTCAAAACAATTATAAAAATACCAATTTTGTAAATATAATGCATTTACACATTTTAACAGCTCTTAGAATCAATGGGGTTGTAACCATGGTATTATATTTTAATTAGCAGCAATTTTTTTTAATGATACATAAAATAACGTCACCCTTTACAAATAAATGGCATCTTAGAATTCCATAAAATACGGCAACTTTCTCAGAATCACAGGCTTTTTTACCCAAGAAGATAGCCCAGTATCTCATTTTACAGATGAGGAAAATGAAAGCCCAAATAAGTATGTCCCCAACGTCATAAATTCAAGAGCAAAAAAAGACACAGAAGCCAGGTCTGATTCCCAGTGATGCCCTTTCCATTACACAACCCAACACATGAAGTTAATGAGATGAAAAAATTACCTGGGTTTAACCAAACAGTTAACACACAGTTATCTAATATAATCTCTCTATAAAAAGCTTGTCACTTAGGAACCCTGTAGGTTTATGGTCTGAATCTAAAGAAAATGTCTCAGACTGACTCAAAAGCAACAACGACCACACACACACACACACACACACACACACAATCTAGCGTGTTTTTCTCATTTGGTAAGATGTATAATGAATTACAGACACTTCAGAAATTAGAGCTTCCCTTAATGTAGAGATTTCATAGGATGCATCAGAGTAAGTCAATATAATGTCACTTGCACCTCCCCCCCAGCCCCCCCCCCCCCAGTCCTGGGAGAAAGACCCGCCAAGGGGAATTATTACCGCCCCCCACCCCCCGCCCCCGCCAAAACTCAATAGTTAGAACAAGGCCAGGGATTCATTTACCAGTACTAGAAACTTCGCACATCTTTTCCAGTCCACCAACTACAAATTCACAGGTGGTTGGTATGTTTACATCGCTCCCCGGAGGAAAAAAACTAAAGGAACCCAATCAATGTTGTGACACCCGCAGTTTGTTTGCACGCTTCGAGCGGAGGGACAGGAGGAGCCGAAGGAGAAGGTGCCCGAGAAAACGACACGTTATCTGGGCTCTGGGGGGCCGCAGCACCGGGCGAAGACTGGCGCACGGGAGGCGTCGCGGAAGAGGCCGGTGGGCAGCGCGCCTCGGCACTCCCCTTCGCCCACCCTCTCAGTTCCCCAAGTGGGAGAGGGATTAGAGGTGGGGAGTGGACAGGCGGGGCGGGGGCTGGGGGGAGATCCGAGCCTGGCCTCGCTCCCCCCGCTCAGCCGGCCCGGCGGAGGTGGCGGCGGGGCTCCGAGGCCGCGGGAGGCCATTTTAGCTGCGGGGCCGCGGAAAGCCCCGGCGGCCCTCCACGTCTCAACACCTCGATCGTCCCTCGGTCCCGCCCTCCCCCCGGGGGCCGCTCCCCGCCGCGGGGCCGGGCCGGGCCGGGCCCCGCGGGGCGGGAGAGGCCGCCGGGCCCGGCCAGCCTCGGGCCGGGGCTCGGGGCCGCCGGGCGGGGTCCGGCGCGGGGGCGTCGTGTCGACGGGATCCGGGCGGAAGAGCGAGCAGGGGGAAAGAAGGGAGAGGGCGGGGAGCCGTTACCTATACTGGGCCGCAGCCGCCGCCGCCGCCGCCCCGCTGTGGGTGAATCCAAAGTAGTTGCCGGTCGCCATTTTGGCATCTTCCCCCAGCCGGCTGGGCACTGCGGCGGGCACGGAGAGTCGGGTCCCATGGCGGGAGGAGAGGTGCGTTGGGGCAGAAACGCCGAGGGAGGGAAAGGGAGAGAGAGAGGCGCTGTGAGAAGCCGCCCTCGCCGGGCCAGGGCCCGGGCCGCGGCCGCCTCCCCCTCCCGCCTCGCACTCCCTCACTCACTCGCACGCCCCGGTGGCGGCCGCCGCCTCCTCCCCGGAGCCAGCCCCAACCCCCGCGTCTCCCCGCGGCCCCGGGTCGGGTAAGGGGCCGGGCAAGGACCTCGGCGGGGTACATTATACTCACCATAGGTGAAAGAAACTACAGGGCATATGGGAATCATGGGCTCGGGCTGCTGCTGCTGAACTCTGAACTCTCACCCACTGCCTCCCTCCTCTGCCCCGCTCCTCCTCAGCGGAGAACAGACCGCCACCTCCCGCCGCACTGCGCAGGCGCCCCCTGCGCTCGGCACCCTGGGAGCTGTAGTCCCGGCCGCCTTCGCGGCTCTGGCGGGCGCGTGCCGGGCCTCGGGCCGAGGCGGGCCTGGGGGAACCGGCGGGAGAAGGCGGTCTGGCAGCTAGCTCTCCACCGGGAAGTGACCGGGGAAGGGAGCCGCAACAGAGGCGATAGAGGAGAGTGCGAGGAGCGCCTCGTCCTGCCGTGGGGGGATCAGGGAGAGTGAGCACAGAGAGTGACGTCGGTTAGCCTTCTCTTCTTACTTTTCACCCTTTCACTTTTTCGTGTGCAATGCTCTGTTTCAGTCCTTCTCGACTGCGCACGCTTCGTGAGAATTTGAGCTGGAGGGGCACCTGGGTGGCTCAGTGGGTTAAGGTCTGCCTTGGCTAAGGTTATGATCCCAGGATCCTGGGATCAAGCCCCGCTTCGTGGGACTCCCTTGCTCAGCAGGGAGCCTGCTTCTCCCTTTCCTCCCCATCTGTGGGCTCTCTGTCACTCGCTCTCTCAAATAAATTTTTAAAAATCTTAAAAAAAAAAAAAAAAGAATTTGAGCTAGATGAATTTGTACACTTCCTTATTCGCTCATTCTTCTTGTTCCCAGCCTCAAAATCGGGGAGGGAAAGACGGGGGAGGAGAGGAAAAGAATGCTAGTCTGTTGGACTGGAAGCACAACTCCAAACATCCCTCCAGAACACCCTCTTCCCCCCACCTTCAACCCTCCCACCCCCACCCCACTGAAGTGTCGGGCTATGTCGGGGGATGTATGCGGGGAGAAAAGGAAGTCCCTTTTACCTTCTGGGGAAAAAGGGGGAGGGTGTCAGACAAGGACCAAATAGTATAGCGGACAGTGACTGCAGCTTTAGGAATAAAGCCAGGCAAAGATAGGAGGGAGGTGCTTTTTGTAGAGTGTGGGCAGAACAGTCTCCTGTGCAGAGCCTTGAAGGAAGGGAGGAAAGAGCCTGGTAGATACCTGGAGGAAGGAAGCAAAGGGAGGGCCCTAAAGCCGGAGTGCGCAGGAGCAGCAAGAAGTTAGTGAGGCTGGAGCTGAGCGATAAGGAGACAGGATCTTCAGAGAGGTCCCTGCTAAGGATGCCAAATCTTTCCTGGTGAGGACGGAAGACTACTCTCCCTCATGCAAGCATTTCTTTCTTCCCTCTGCTTTCTCTCTGTTTTCTCTTTACTTTCCCCGTTCATTTCCACCCACTCTTCCTTCTTACAGTCCGTCTTCTGTTGGACGATTTCCTTCCCCCTTACTTCCTGCCTCTGAACAATGCATAAATGCTCCATTTCACCTCTTCCTCATCTTCTCCATGCCCCAGACCCTCCGCTACTGGCTTCTCCTCAGTGTTTGTTTATTTACTTAATTCTTTAAAAATAATCTAACCATTTTTTAAGAAGTTTGTTTAAGTAATCTCTACATCCAGTGTGGAGCTTGAACTCATGACCCGGAGATCAAGAGTCACGTGCTCCTCCAACTGAGCCAGCTAGGTACCCCTCAATGCTTAACATGAGCAGTAAAAAGAAATGCAAAGGGTGAATCAGAACTCACTCATGAGGTTTAGGGCTTTATCCCACATTTTTATGCCATAGCAGAAACAATACTTCAATTCTTACTGTGCCAACCAGACTCCCCCACACCTCCTACAAATGTATGAGTTCTAAGAACCTGATTTATCCTCTTACTCATTTCAAAAAAGAGAAAATGTAGAACATTGGGGGGAAAAAATCAATGTCATTGTTTTTGACAATACTGATGTTTCTCTAGGCAAAAGCTTTTTGCAGTCCAAGTGTGATGCTAGGAGAAAGTGTCTCCTACACATAGGATATTAGAACCCCATTTAAAGGTCTTGAACTTCATGGAGCAATAAAGCTTTTAAGGCACTGACTGTAACTGCTTTGATAAACTTGTACTATTAGTTACTAGGCTACTTGAATAAAACTGGAGGAGAAAAGACAGGTGTAAATCACCTGCCTAAGAAGATTATTTTTAGGCCAATTTTATGCTTGGCTGCTTGGCAGGCCTTTAGAGGATGGAAGAAGTCTGCTGGCGCACCACAGTGAGCGAGCAGGCAACTAGGAAGAGGAAGGCGTGCCTCTTTGGTAACTGTTCCTAGAGTTCAGAATAAGTGTGGCCGTGGTGAAAATTGTCTGCAACAGTGTACTCTTTAAAGAGAGAATCTGTAGGAAGGGCTCAACTTACCCTTGGCATGGATTTATTCAAGGAAGGAATTTTGGGATGGGCTTGGAATTAAGAAGCCTTGGGTCCTTTTCCTCCGTATTTAGTAGCAGCATGACCCGAACACATTATTTAATCTTTCTCAACCTCTATGACAAGAATAATAATAACATCTCCCTCACAGGACTGTGGTGGCGGTTAAATGAGGTAGCACTTCTGGGTGCCTGGGTGGCTCAGTGGGTTAAAGCCTCTGCCTTCAGCTCAGGTCATGATCCCTGAGCCCTGCATCGGGGCTCTCTGCTCAGCAGGGAGCCTGCTTCCTCCTCTCTCTCTGCCTGCCTCTCTGCCTACTTGTGATCTCTGTCTGTTAAGTAAATAAATAAAATCTTTAAAAAAAAATAAATGAGGTAGCACTTCTATAAAACAATGTCAAGCACAGAGTATTTATGTAAAAAGAACTAGGCGGGATGATTGTGAATCCTTTCAAAATCTACCTTCTAGGGCGCCTGGGTGGCTCATTGGGTTAAGCCGCTGCCTTCGGCCCAGGTCATGATCTCAGGGTCCTGGGATCAAGTCCCACATCGGGCTCTCTGCTCAGCAGGGGGCCTGCTTCCCTTCCTCTCTCCTACTGTGATCTCTCTCTCTGTCAAATAAATAAATAAAAAATCTTAAAAAAAAAAAATCTACCTTCTAGTAAGTGAATGCACTATGCAAATCAGTCACCTAAAACCAAAAAGTAGGTGGCTCTGCTCTGGGAGGCTGTATGTCCCCAGTCTAGTCAACATCGTCATATGTAATCCTCTAGGCCAAAAACAGGTGGGAGACTTGATTGGAGGACGCCATTCATAACATCTGTCATCCTTCATGTCCAGAAATGGTTGGCGCTGGAATACAAAAAATTACACTTAGCTGTCATTCTCCACACTTCAGCTAGAGCGATGGGTCCAAAATGCAAATTTGATCAAATCCTTCTGTGCTTCCTCTCACTCTTAGGACCAAGCAAAATTTTCACGTGGCTTATAGAGTCCTTGCAGTCAGGCACACCAGCCTTTTCCAGCATCTTCCTCCTCCTCCTCTTCATTCCAGCTACCTTGGCCTCTCTTTACCATGCTCCCTCCCACCACAGGGCTTTGCATGTTTTGTCTGACTAGATGGCTCTTCCTTCACCTAGTTAACCCTCATGCTTCAAGATCTCCACTGGATCAATTCTTCCTCAGCCTTCTCTGACCCCGTAGTCCATCAGACCCTGATTATGCTCTCAGAGCCTCAGGCATCCCTCCTTAAGTTGCCTTTGTGACAGCTGCAATCTCGCACTTACTGCGCCATTGTTTGGTTAGCATTATTCCTGCCATCAAACTACAGCTCGATGAAGGCAGGGTGCCAGTATGGGGTGCCTGGTGATAGGCACCCAGTAAGTACGGATTGAATAAATGAACCAGGTATTGCACAGCTTAATCTTTGATGATTCAGAAGGCAGTTTCAGGAACCTGTAATGCCTCAGGGTCATCATTAAGAACTTCAGTTAGCATCTGAAGGCAAATGAGAAAACGTTAATCGGCAGATCCATTAACCACAAGGTGGAGCTGGTCTGAGAAGGCCTGTCCCTAAACTCACCCCCAATACATCTAGTCACCTTTAGTCACACCTTTGAATTGAGACCTGGTATCCTGAAAGGACTTGTTAAAATGCAAACCTGTCAGCCAGAAAGGATAGTATATGAGCTACTCTGTATACCAAGAGAGTATGGCATGGAGAATGAGGGCTTGGTCTCTGAAGCTAGACCCATATGACTTCAAATCTCAGCTCTCACTAAGTGATAGGGCTTTAACAACTTCCGAGAGGTAAAGGTCCTAGGTCAATGTGGGGTTCATTGCAACTACTATGCATGTTGGTTGGTTATTCTAACCATCTCCCATTCCTGTCACCCAGAGAAGAAGCCAAAAAATGGGATGTAGGGGAAGGGTAAGCTCAAGCCCATGATGGGACCGGGAAAGGGGTAGGGCACAGAGGATCATGCATGAGGCATGCAAGGGGAGGCAAGGGGCAGGCTGCATCTGCGTCATTGTTTCCCCAATGACCAAGGGAGGGAGCAAGAAGGCCAGGAAACTCACTTGGAACCGCTGATGGTCTCCCAAGTTAGTTACAGCGATTGCATTTGGGGCTAACAAAGAAAGAACAGGAAATGAGGCTCTAGCTCTGGGCATGACTTGGACAGGCTGAGATTCCAGGCATTCCGGGACTTTACCAACATAGGCAGATGGTGCTAGGAGCGGACAGCACGTGGAGGACAACAAAGTCAGGCTAGGGAGCTGACCTAGATGTCAGACTGAATTTTAAGGGCCAAATGGGTAGGACAATGTTCATGATTCAAAGGGAAAGTTTTGATTTTATTACTTTTTAAAAAGATTTTATTTATTTATTTGGCAGGGAGAGAGAGAGAGAGAGAGAAAACAAAGCAGGAGGGGCAGCAGGGAGCCTGATGTGGGGCTTCATCCCAGGACCCTGGGATCATGACCTGAGTTAAAGGCAGATGTTTAACCAACTGAGCCTCCTAGGAGCCCTGGAAAAGTTCTGATTTTAATCAAGAGAACCTTAACTGAAGGAGGTACTCCAGGTGGTGGGATGTGAAAGACCAGGAAGCATTTTCCTCTAAATTCTTCCATCCTCTCCCCTCCCCTCACCCCTTTCTCCTTTTCTCCCTTCCCCTCTACTCTCCTCCCTTCCCTTGGAGGAATAACCGTGTAGTCTTGGAAATGTGCTGTAGTAAGGATATTCTTCAGAATCCAATTAAGTTCTTTCTTGAGTTTTTGGCCAATGGATGTTGGGTGGTGGATAAATGGATAGAGACATGAAGAACTTTTAAAGAATTGAGGAGCAAACAGAACCATGGTCCAAGGTCAGACACTAGGGGAATCCACAGAGATAAAATGCATCCTTGATAAACACAGTGACACGGACTGGTGCAAATGGGGGTTTAGTGGAAAGATGATGTATTTCATCTCTGTTAAGAGAGTTTGTGGGGCGCCTGGGTGGCTCAGTGAGTTAAGCCTCTGCCTTCGGCTCAGGTGGTGATCTCAAGGTCCTGGGATCGAGCCCCATATTGGGCGCTCTGCTCAGTGGGGAGCCTGCTCCCCCCCCCCCGCCGCCCCCTGCCTCCCTCTCTGCCTAATTGTGATCTCTCTCTCTCTCTCTAAATAAAATCTTTAAAAACAAACAACAAAGAGAGTTTGTGATACAGTGGTTTCTTCTAGGGGTAGTTTTTGTGAATTCAAGTCCTGTCTGTACCACATACTAGTTGTGTAGACCAAAGACAAGTTATATAACCTCTCTGAGACTCAGTCTCTTCAGGAACTAATAACACCTTGTTCATATGGTTGCTATGGACATTAAATGAATTAATACATGAAAGGTTCTTAGAACATTGCTTGGCACATAGCAAATGCTCAGTGCAATCATGACTCCATTAACAAATCCTGAAACCATTAGCAGTCATTCCTCAGGCCCTGTTCCTCTAAGTCCCTGGCCACCACTAACCTCTTTTCTGTCTTTATGTATTTATCTGTACTGGACATGCAATATAAATGGAATCATATAACATATAGCTTTCTGTGTCTGGCTCCTTTCACAAAGTCAAATGTTTTCAAGTTTCTGTTATAGCATGTATTGCTACTTCATTCCTTTTTATGACTGAATAATATTCCATAGTTTGCATCTATCCCATCTATTTATCATTCATAAGTTGGTGGATATTTGGGTTGTTTCCTCTATTTGCTAGGAAGAATAACACTACTATCTATGAACATTTATGATGGCTAATTTTATGTGTCAACCTGACTGAGCCAAGGGTAGCTGTAAAGCATCATCTCTGGGTGTGTCTGTGAGGGTGTGTTTGGAAGAGATTAGGGTTTGAATCACTAGACTGAATTAAGATGCCCTCATTTCTGTGACTGGGCATCATCCAATCTGTCAAGGTCCTGAACAGAACAAAAGGGCAGAGGTCTGGGGAATTTGTTCCCTCAGCTTGAACTGAGACATTCATCTTCTCTTGCCCTGGGACTTGGAGCTTCTGGTTCTTGGGCCTTTCAGCTCCAACAGGGATTTATTTATACTATTGGTTCTGATTCTCAGGCCTTCAGACTTAGATTAAATTTCTTTCCCAGCTTTCCTGGTTCTGTAGCTTGCAGATAGATGATTGCAAGACTTCTTGGCCTCCATAACAGTGTGAACCAATTCATATAATAAATATCCTCTTATATATAATCCCTGTGCATTGGTTCTGTTTTTCTGGAGAACCCTGACTAATACAAAATTTTGCACTGACGTATTTTCAGTTCTCCTGAGAGCAATTTCCTGTATACACCTAAAAAAAACCTTTCTAAATATCTCAAGTTCTCTTTCTCTGCACAGCCACTGCCCTAATTTGTCTCTTGCCAAGGCCATTCAACAGCCTACTAATTGGTCTTTCTAAGGATCTAATCCTCTCAATTCCATTCTCCACATAAGTATCAAAGGACCTAAGATTGAAAAATGGTACTAATAATAGTAAGAAGAACTATATACATTACAATAATTCGTTCTTTTAAAAAATCTGAAGTAGAGGATTGCCTGGGTATCTCTGTCGGTTAAGTGTCTGCCTTTGGCTCAGGTCATGATGTCAGGTTCCGGGATCAAGTCCCTCATGGGGCTCCCTGCTGAGCAGCGAGCCTGCTCCTCCCTCCGCCTGCCACTCCCCCTGTTTGTGCTTGCTTTCTCTCTCTCTGACAAATAAATATACTCTTTTTAAAAATCTAAGGTAGAGACTATTATGGGTATCCCATTTAGAGATGATAAAGCTGAGTTCACAAAGCTAGTAAGTGTCAGAGGCAGGATTTAAATCTAACACCAACCTGATTCCAGAATGCCTAACCTCTGTGACATACCACCTTCTTGAAACACCTCTGGCCAACACGTCTCCCCTGCTAAAGTCCTTACGAAGATTTCCGCTTGGCTAAAGTAAAAAATGGCCTATTACTTATAGCACATGGCTATATCTCATTCATAAATTCCTGGAGTATTTATATTATCAACTCTCTATTTTCTGAAGCATCCCATACTTTGCATTTTCCTCACATACATCAAACTTGTCATTTCTTGTTCGATGTCTTTTTTTCCCCTGGGAGAGAATGTGGTAAGCACCACAGAGTCAGGAACCATGTCTGTTTTATCACTGTTATATTCCCAATGCCTAGAACAATGGCAAGAACATAGTAGGCACTTGATAACTATTTGTGGGATGAATGAGAGTAGTTCTGTTTTTCATCTCTTGAGGACAATGGTTTTATGATATGTATTTTTGATATCTCCCTCTACACTCCTCCAACTACCACCTGGCACAGTACTAGGCACATATGAAAAGTTCAACCTGTTTTAGTCCTCCCAGTTCCCTTGATACTTCAGCATGGATTATCTGCTGCCAAGTCTCAACTATAGTGCTGTAAGGGTTTCCTTGTGTTAGTAACACATTCTAAGAAATTGAAAGAACATGCAGAATTCAAAATAGCCAGGAAGAATAGCTATTTAGGGGCTTGGAGAAGAGGCTAAGCCATGCTGTGATCTTATTTATTTATTTATTTATTTATTTAGATTTTATTTATTTATTTGACAGACAGAGATCACAAGTAGGCAGAGAGGCAGGCAGAGAGAAAGTGGGAAGCAGGTCCCTGCTGAGCAGAGAGCCCGATGCGGGGCTGGATCCCAAGACCTTGAGATCATGACCTGAGCCCACTGAGCCACCCGGGTGCCCCTGTGATCTCATTTAGAGATTGATATGAAATTAATGAGGGATGCTGAAGGGCATATTGGTGATAGAAACTAGAATTTTAGTGTTGTTTAACTTAAACTCCTTAATGTGGCTAATGACTACCATATTGGATGGTACAGCACTAGAATCAGATGATCTGTATTCAAATCCTGACTTTATTATATGACTAGCCAATTTGCTCAACCTCCTGTGCCTGCTCTCCTCATCTATAAAATGGGGAAAATAATAATAGGACTAATGTCATAAATTTGGTGTGAGGATTAAGTGACTACATATACACTTCAAGCTAGCATTGAAGTGGCTTGGGAAAGAGGCCAGCTGACATACAAAAAATGGGTCATCTAGTCTACCTGATTAGTAGAGAGCTACTTCTGCTGGGAACACACTGTTGTGGGTATTTACATGGTGTATTAGTTTCCTATTGCTGCTATAGCAAATACTATAAACTTCTTGACCTGCAGCCAGACATATCATTTTATAATTCTGCAGTTCAGAAATCTCAGTGGGCTAAAATGAAAGTGTCACAGGGATGCATACCTTTAGAAGGCCCCAGAGGAGAATCTATTTCCTTTTCCAGCTTCTAGAGGTTATCCCCATTACTTGGCTCATGGTTCCTTCCTTCATCTTCAAAGCCAGCAGCAGAGTATCTCCAGATCTCTCTCTGCCTCTGACACTCCTGTCTTCCTCTTTTAAGGACCCTTGTGGTATATTAGGCCACCTGGGAAATCCAGGATAATCTCCTCATCTCAAGATCCTTAACATACTCACATTGGCAAATTTGTTTGGCCCTGTAAGAGAATATAGATTAGGGGACCATTATTCTGCCTACCACACATGGGATAGGGACATTTTCATATCCAGTGACCATTCTGAAAGGTCCATCCAGGTACCTCTCCCCTGGATCTTCCTGTCACCATTTTCTAGGCTTGTTCTTTCTCAAGTCCCTGCTCAGCTGGCCAAGCTACTAGCCAGTGCTCATTAATAAATATAGATCTATGCTCAGTCTATCTTTATTTACACATGAAGTAGATAATAAGGCGTACACCTTAAATCCTCTGGGAATGGCCCCTGGGAGGATTTTCCTTTACCACTATATTTCAGGGCTACCCTGAGTGGGGCAGTAAGACAAAAATCTTCCAATTCTAGCTGGAAGCAGTACAGCATACAGATTGGTCAATGATTCTTCCACATTTGCCTCTTTAATTCACTGATCATAGGGATTCCTGGTGAAGCTAACAATGACTGGAGGAAGAGAGAGCAAAGTACTAGGAGCAAGTTACAGGGCGATCCTGGGCCGCCTGGTTGTGACAGTGTATTTTGCTCCAGCCTGGTCTCAGATAAATACCACTTTTATTTTGGGATAAAAAAATATTTTATTTTAGACGTGTTTCATTTTGTAGTTTGGTAGAGAAGATAATACTCGGTTCATGATGGACAGTTCTCCTGGGTACTTGGTATCTCCAAGTCAGGTCTCTCCTGGGGCCCAGAAGTCTCCCGGGCTAGAAGTAAATTTTTAGCAAATGTCATTTAATAAATTTCATTGGTTCTAATCTTCCATAGATTATAAAAGCAGCAAGGAAAATAACTCTGCCAATAATAATTGTAGGACAAAATTGATTATAATTATTATGTATACATTCCAAGTTCAGAGATATTAAAATGTGAAAAACAACAGCAACAACCCACAAACCGTACATCTTAGAGCCAGTAAAATAAGATACCACCCAATCCATTCTTCGTTGTATACATAAGGAAATAGATCTAGAGGGGTAAGTGACCTGTCCAAGATCACAGAACTCCTTAACCACGAGGCCATTATCCAGACACATCCGACTTCTATTCCAAAGCCAGTTTCATTTCAACATAGAGATTTATTACTAATGAATAATAACAATCCCAACTTTGCAAAATAAACTTGTATTAAGTGCCCTGATTCTCCTTTATGTCAGAAATAACCAGGAGAAGTAGAGGCTGGGTCTTTCCAGACTGTGCTCCTTACACCTTCCTCTCTGGCTCTATTAGAGGACTTGCTTCGCTTTGGGGAAGGGGCCTGGAGGATCAGAATTTCTAAGAGGTGGAAGAGACTTTATTTGTCCTTTTGTGGTGGCTGAGAAGTTCTCCTTGTATAATGAATTGATTTTTTTAAATGAAAAAACCTGGTTCTAAGTACATCTGATTTGCATACATCTTGGAAATATAGTCATTTGTACCCGGGCTCCCCCACTCCCACCTACCTTGAATCTGCTTTCTAGCTGTCGCACTGCCCCCTCATCTCCCCTTCCTCTGCCCACTCCACACTCCACCTGTGTGCTCTGCCCCGCCTTTCTGCTGCCACCCAGCTAGGCTGGAGGCCAGGAGCATCAGACCCAGAGACCCTTTCTCTGCCTGGAAGGCCTTGGAGTTGTCATCCTCCTGCAGAGACACAGTCAGACCCTCAGAGCCTCGGAGCCTCTGGGCTTGGCTGTCACTCAGCCAAGACCTTTCTCCTGCCCTTGCCAACGGGGACCTGAAGTAGCAGTCAGCCTCCTGTGCTTTCAGCAAGGACTCCAAGCCAAGGTAGCCATAGTACTACCTCCTTGGTTTCTCATAGCTGCATCTCAAAGCTCCACAGGCAATGTTCTGTGTCAGGTGGGGTCGGAAGAATGCATTTAAATGTCTAAACATCCAAATGTGGAACAAGTGGAGCTTTATTTTTTTTATGATTTTATTTATTTTTGCATAGAGAGCGGGGAGGGGGGAGCTGAAGGGTTGGAGGGGGAGGGATAGAGGGAAAAGCAGATTCTGGGCTGAGTGGGAGCCTGATGCGGGACTGGGTGCAGGACTCAATCCCAAGACCCTGGGATCATGACTGGAGCCAAACGCCGATGCTTAACCAACTGAGCCCCCCAGATGCCCCAAGTGGGTCTGTCTTAACTACAATGGGAGGGCCAATTGTTTCTACGACTTTGGGAAACTTTGGGCAATATCTGTTAAAGCTCCACAAGTCCAGGTTTACTGCCTAGCAATACCTCTCCAGGCTGTATCTACAGATATATGTTCACTAAAAGATATGTTCAAGAATATTCATAGGAGGGGCACCTGAGTGGCTCAGTGGGTTAAGCCTCTGCCTTCGGTTCAGGTCATGATCTCAGGGTCCTGGGATCCAGCCCCACATTGGGCTTTCTGCTCAGCAGGGAGCCTGCTTCCCCTCCCCTCTCTCTCTGCCTGCCTCTCTGCCTACTTCTGATCTCTCTCTCTGTCAAATAAATAAAAAATTAATTAAAAAAAAAGAATATTCATAGGAGTCTACGGCCATAACACCCTGAACACGCCCGATCTCGTCTGATTTCGGAAGAATATTCATGGGAGAAACTATTCATATCATTGAACATTGGATACTGTTCAAGTATTCATCAACAAAGAGGTAAAATAAGTTCTATTCTATTCCTGAGATAATATTCAGCAATGAGAATGAATGACTGATACATGCAGCAGCATAGATGGTACTCATAAAGATCATTGAGAAAAAAAAGACATAGGTACAGGTTCTGTGTCATTTTCATGAAACTTTTCTTTTTTCACCCAGTTTTACTGAGATATAATTGATATATTATGGAAGTTGAGGGTGTACCATGTGATGATTTGACCCATGTATATGTTGTGAAATGGTTACTATGATAAAATGTGTTAACACATTCATCAGCTCCCATAATTAAATTTTTTTTACTTGGAGTCTTAACTAAAACCAGGCAAAATTAGTCTCTGGTGTTGTAAGTCAGGATAGGATTTGAACCCGGGCATCTTATTCCAAATTTGGATCTCTTAGCAGTTATGGGATTCTGCCCCACAAGAAGGAGAACATCCCTCTGCCAAGAACCTGTACCGTAGGCATAGAGACGTAGTGTGGTCTTCCATTGACTAAATGGCCTTGGCAATTTAGCCTGCCCGGGGGCAAGTCTGGTGGTCTTCAGTATTAATGAGATTAATTCAGCTTTGAATAACTGAAAGCTGACTAGTTAGTATGAACAATAAGGACATTGATTGCTTACTTAACAGGAAGTCCCAGAAATGTTAAATGGCTCGGTATCCCTAAGTACCCTTGGTTTCACCATCATCAGGGTAATTAGCTTTTCTTCCTCATATATTATCTCCTGTTCACAAGATGGCTGCCAATGCTCCAACTATACAAGACAGAGAAAGGGGCAGAGGAAAAGGGATTGCTTTTAATGGTCAGCTTTCTTTCCCATCTCGTTGGCCATAACTGATTGATGTGCCCACCCCAATGTTCCATTATTGAAAAAAGGGAATAGTAGTTCAATGACTGTCTTTTTCTTTTTTTTTTTTTTTAAGATTTTATTTATTTATCTGAGAGAGGTAAAGAGAGAGCATGAGTGGGATGTGAAATTAGAAATTTCTTTGTAGGTATTAGAAATCACTTTGATTACAAGTAATGGAAAACAACTCTGGCTGATGAAATCCATAGGCGGCTTTAGAAGAGGCTATAGAAAGCTCACATGCTTAGCAGGAAGGCTGGAGGATCACGCAGGGAATTCGGTAGGAACAAAGTCAGCTCTGGAGGTAAAGAAGCAGGAGCTTCTGGAATAGCCTGGATAGATACCATTGTCTAATGAATGAAAGCCAGCCATTTTCAATTCAATTCTCTGCAGAACATTTGAACTAAAGGCAGGATCAATTTCAGATGGCTTGCAAATTTAAATGTGAAAGGAAAAAAATCAATAAAGCCTTTAGAGGAAAACAGAGGCAGCCCTTTTGGGCCAGACAGGGCAGGGCAGGGTGTCACATACAAGCCAGGCTTGTCTAAGGGGAGGACTCCTTATCTAGAGCAGCAGTGGGAGGTAGAGGCAGAGTTCAGAGGTTTGGAGGGGACCTGTTTGTGGGTAAGGGCTTTGAGAAGCAAGCACAGCAGGTACTAGGACTAGGCCTATGGCAGCCTGACTGATTCTAGATCCTTTCATGGTGGCTTTGGTATTCCCGAGACCCCTCCATTCTTAGTCAAGATCAGCTCAGCCTGTTGGGGGGGTGTGTGGGGGGTTGGGGGGATAGGCCTCAAGGCCCACAGCTGAGCAGGGACTGATATCATGCGTCTCCTCTCCTGGTGAAGAGGCTCAGTTAGCTAGGGGCAAAGGATAGGAAACCAGCTTAGCAAGTGCAGAAACCCCGCATTCTTGGGGAAGCTCTCTGAGAGAGCGGAGCACATAGCTCCGAGATCAGAGAGGTTGAGACTCAGGGCCATGGGTTACTTCAGCAGTGGAATAGAGCTGTGGAAGCAGAGACCACATGTTTCGCTTATGTTTTCATGAAAAACAGCTATGACTATTGCACCAGACCTCTTCTAAGCACCTCACATGTACCATCTTTTCAGTCCTCCTGAGAACCCTGCTGTGTACGTTGCCATCACGCTCCTCATTTTACAGATGAGGAAACCGAGGCTTAGAAAGTTTAAGGCACTTGCATCAGATCATGCTCTGTGTCAACTTGATTGGGCCCTGAGGTGCCCAGACATTTGGTCAAACCTTAGTGTGGGTATGCTGGGGAGGGTGTTTTGAGATGAGGCTAACATTTGAATTAGTAGACTGAGAAAAGCAGTCCATTGACTGAAGAGACAGAGCTAGGATTTAAACGTTGACAATATGGCTCCTGAGGTACTCAACTGTTGTAGCCTCTGTTGCCTCTCATGGAAGCCAGGCAGATAAACCTAGACCCTAAAGCAGACTATGGACTGGCAAACAGAATGAATGAGAAGTCAGGAAGACACAGATGCAGATGCATTCCAAGTTTGAGAACTAGAGAGCCAGAAGGGGTGGAGAGCAGGAGGGAGTGTCACAGAGCTGGGGTGTGAGGGAGTGACCGTGTTGAGGCACAATTCTGCTTAGCCCTCATTTACCTTGTACCTCCCTTTGGAGAGCTCCCAAATGTGTTTCTTTCTTTCTTTCTTTTTTAAAGATTTTATTTATTCATTTGATAGAGAGAGGAGACACAGCCAAAGAGGGAATACAAGCAGGGGGAGTGGGAGAGGTAGAAGCAGACTCCCTACTGAGCGGGGAGCCTGATGTGGGACTCGATCCCAGGACACTGGTATCATGACCAGAGCCAAAGGCAGAGGCTTAACAACTGAGCCACCATGGCTCAGTTTATGAGCCATGGTGGCTCAGCATAATCTCAGCATAATCTGAGCCACCATGGCTCAGCATAATCTTTCTTTATTTTTTAAAAAAGATTTTATTTATTTATTTGAGAGAGACAGAGAAAATGCAAGTGAGGGGAGTGGTGAGGGGCAGAGGAGAGAATCTCAAGCAGACTCCATGCTAAAAGCTTGGAGCCCAGTGCAGGGCTTGATCTTGCGACCCCAAGATCATCACCAGAGTTGAAATCAAGAGCCAGACGCTTAACTGACTAAACCACCCAGGCACCTCTTTCTTTCTTTTTTATTTTTCTTAAAATTTTATTTTTTAAGTAATTGCTACACTCAACATGGGGCTTGAACTTACTCCCCAAGATCAAGAATTGCATGTCCTACCAGCTGAATCAACCAGGCGACCCTGCCCTCCAAATGCGTTTCTTAACATGCATGTGAGACTTCTGACACTAGGTTGATAATGAGAATCTTGGGTTCCTTCAGAATTCCACAATGGAATCTGTCCAGCAAATTCCGTGGCTTTGAGCCATCTTGCATACAATAGCAGACTTCTTCAATACCTGCCTTTCTATCTTGGTAAGCATAGGCAGTGATTCTTGTTTGCTTGTAGGATAGTGTACTTATTAAACCCTGGCCTCCAAAACTCTGTGTGATTCAAAACCACCAAATCTTAACTGCAGTCTGCCCAATCTCCACTCTGAACCCCAATAACACATTCTTTTCCAGACTCTTCCACTTTGCTTTGCTGGCATACTCTTTCCTCTTGTCTTTAACCGTTTAAGTGCCACAAATCCTTCAGGTTCCATTCCCTCCACTTAGGCTTCTGCATTAGGTTTTCCAGAGAAACAGGACCAATAGGGGACATACGTGTATATCCTACATGGACAATATGTGATCTAGATGCTTATTGCAAGGAAATGGCTCATGCAGTTACAGAAGATAAGAAGTCTCAAGATCTACATTGACAAGTTGGAGGGCCAGGAGAGTTTCTGTGTAATTCCAGATCAAGTTCAAAGGCCTCAAACCAGAAGACTGGATGGTGTAAGTTTGAGTCAAAAGCCCATAGGCTCGAGAGTCAATGTTCAAGTTTGAGTCCAAAGTCTAGAAAATAGGCCAATGGGCCAGCTGAGGTAGTCAAGCAAGAGGAGTACCTTTTTACTTGAAAGGGGGCCAGTCTATTTTGTTCTATGGCTGATTTGATGAAGACCATCTATATGAAGGAGAGCCATCTGCTTTACTCAGTCTACTAATTCAAATGTTAATCTCATCCAAAAACATACAGCATACCCAGAATAAGGTTTGACCAAATGTCTGGGCACCCCAAGGCCCAGTCAAATTGACACATAAAATTAACCATAAATGGTGCCTGGGTGGCCTCATTCAGTTGAGTGTTTGACTCTTGGTTTTGGCTCAGGGCGTGATCTCATAGATTGTGGGATGGAACCCTGAGTTGGGCTCTACGCTCAGTGGGGAGTCTTCTTGGGGATTCTCTCCCTCTGCCCTCCCCCCTAAATGAATAAACACATTTTTAAAAAAATTTAACCATCACACCTTCCTTCATTTTTGAATTGGAACTATCTGCTCCAAATCCTAAATTGTTACTGGTGGTTACTTGTACAGGGTGCAATCTCAGAAGGAGAAGGGAGAACTTCCATTTTTATTCTTTACTGTTCAAAAAGAGGGGTAAAAGTAAGTAGTGGAACTTTGAATAAATGGTGCTTTTTTGGGGAGCTTTTCTATTTTTTGGTATGTTTTCAAATGATCTATATTAAAAAATGTTATATTAAAAATAATGATCCAACTCCGTCTGCCAGTTATAAAAAATGCAGAGGACAAAGGAACACATTTCATAAACCATGTGATACAATAAACAAAACTCATGACTATTGGAAACTATTCAGGACAAACAACCTAGTTTCTTCAACAGAGAAATTGCAAGTGTTATAAAAAGAAGTAGAAGGAAAACCTATGATTAAAAGAGATTTTAAAAACATAGCAACCATTTGCAATATGTGGACATTATTTGGATCCCATTTTTTTAAAAACCCCAAAAAATGAAAATGGAAAAATTCATAGCATTTATGAGGCAATTGGAAATTTAAACACTGACAAGACATTTGACACTAAACTTTTTTTTCCCAAGATTTTATTTATCTATTTGACAGACAGAGATCATAAGTAGGTAGAGAGGCAGGCAGAGAGAGAAGGGGAAGCAGGCTCCCTGCTGAGTGGAGAGCCCGATGTGGGGCTTGATCCCAGGACGCTGGGATCATGACCTGAGCCAAAGGCAGAGGCTTAACCCACTGAGCCACCCAGGCGCCCCTACATTTTTTTTTTTTTTTTTTTTAGTGTAATGATTGTATTGTGGTTACATATTAAAAAACTTATCTTTTAAAGAAACCTACTCAAAATTTTAAGGATGAAATAATGTTATGTCTGAGATTTGCTTCAAAATTAATTGGACAAGGATGTGGATGGGGCAAAATGGTCATGGTTGATAATTTTGGGGATTAAGTGATACATAGAGGGCTTATTATACTGTTTGGTCTACTTTTGTGTAAGCTGGAAATTCTCTACAAATAAAAAGATTTAAAGAATTATGATACGTCCAGCACAATTTAATTGTAGGTAATTATTTCTACCTCAGCAACAGTGAAAGACTTATTTAAAAATTTAGAGGTTCATCCAAAAGATAGTTGAAAGTTTCAGATGCTAAGAAATTTTCATCTCCATTTTCCTCTCCCACACAATATAATTGTCATTCTGGTTGCAGAGCCAAACCCGTGTGAAACCGCATACAACACAAAGTAAATTGTCAGCTCACTTCTGGTTTCTGGCTGCAGCTCAGCCCTGAGTTGGCTGTGTTCCTTCAGGTTCCCAGCTGAAGCCTTGAATGAGGCTCTTCCTGCTACAGAGACAGGAGTCAGACACTGGGGCTTATGTAAAACCCAGAGGGGGCGCCAAGATGATTAAGATATGGCCCCCGCCCTCAAGAACATGAGTCCACCATTACGCCCAAATGGCGAACGATCCACAGTTCTCAGGACATGTTCCAGAGTGTGAGATATGTCCAACTCTCAACTCCCTTCTATCATTACACTTTCTCCTTCAAGAATTCATCCTGCTTCACAGCTTTCTACTCATCCACAAGGCCATGATTTCCCAGGCTCATGCCTCTAGCCCTGCCCTCTCTCCTGATTGCCTACTCAAATGTTGACTTTGTGACCTTCCCATCTCAATGCTCAAGGGGATTCTGTGTAACAGGGCTCCAGCTGTTTCCTCAAGGTTCCCCCGTACCCCTGTGTCCTTCCAGGGAAGTCATCCCTGATGCTTCTCTTTTCTTTGCTGTCCACATCCAGCTCTAGCTGCTTACTAAGTCCCAAGGACTCTACCCTCAAGCTGTTTCCCAAACCTGACTCCCGCTCACCACTTTACTGCTACTGTTCGATTCAAATCACTAGTGTCTGTCATCTGAGTCACTGCAGTAAGCTTCCAACTGGTTTTGCAACTTCCTGCCTTTTTATTTGTATCGATGAAGATTAGGTTTTAGAGATATTAAATCAGATTACAAGTCACCCCCTGCTTCCCTCTCAACTCTCTCTAGTGGCTTCCTTTTCTACTTACAACAAAATTCAAATTCCCTCCATGGCTGACAGACTCTTGCCTACCTGCTGATTCCTGCTCCTTTTGGCTCATTCTCCTCTGGCCCCTGGACTTGGTGACGCTCTTTGAATGTCTGCAACAGCTTCAGGTCCTAGTATTTGCTCTTTCTCTACTAGTTGGTTCTTCCTTAAAACTTCTTACAGCTTGTTCCCTCCCTTGGTTTCAACTGCCTACTTAGATGTTAGGTTCTAATAAGTGTCTTTTCTCTGCCCTCTATAAAAGAGCCCGACCTCTTCTTATCATTTACCCTCCTGTACACCCTATTTTTTTGTATAGCACTTATGACCACTTAAAATGATATATTTATGTTTATTTCCTTATTTTCTGTTTCCTTCCCCTCCTCCTCCCAGGAATGCAGGCTTCAAGAGGCCAAGGACTTTGTGTGTTTCACCGTTGTATCTCTAGGGCTTAAATCAGTGACTGAATAAGTATTTGTTGAGTGAATTCAGTGAATGCATCTTCTAGGACTGGTCTGATACAGACTTATCTTCTCTACAGAATGGGAAAATAAAAACACCAGCTTGTTATCATACTTAGACTCTCAGAGGGCAGGCGTAAGCTATGGAGTTCATGTGAATTTCCATATGGGCTATCGGGGATTCTTTACTCAAGAGTCTGATACTGGTACCTTGGGACTGACACCTGGCCCCCAGGACTGAACCCACATTTAATCAGAGATCATTAACTTTACCTTAACCTTCTTAGCGGTATTCTAAAAAGAAAGCAACTCACCCCAGCAGGAACACTCATAGTTGGCCCATGAGCACTGGTTAGGTGCTGGGGAGAAAGGGTTTGAATGCAGCCTCCTCAGTGAGTCTCAAATGATCTTTAGGTCCAATTGTCTTGTAACTGTCTCCTGGGGAGAGAAGTCTTGTGCTAAAATGAAAGAATTAGTTAAGCTTCAGAACAGTAGATAGCAGCACAGTGTGGCTCTGTTTGGTGACCTTGTACAGTTTAACCCAGGTTGGAAGAAACTAAGTGTTTCATGTCAGCAGGAACTGAGGGGAGTCCGTACCTCACCCGTGATCCCAGAGATACGAGAGATGTTATAGGGGATGGTGGGGGCACCAGCCAGAGTGGGGGGGGGGTGAAGACTTGTGCAGCAAGTCTCAGTGTGTGTCTGGTGAGTAGTGACTGTTGGGATGACAGGAGAAGTGTGCAGTAAACTCTGGGGATATGCCCAGCAAGGGGTTGGATTAAATTATGTTTAGAACACTTTCATTTAAAAAAAAAAGATTTTATTTATTTATTTGAGAAAGAGAGAGAGCGAGCATGAGAGGGGAGAGGGTCAAGGAGAAACAGACTTCCTGCTGAGCAGGGAGCCTGATGTTCAACACAAACCTGGAACTCAAGGATCATGACCTGAGCTGAAGGCAGTCTCTTAACCAACTGAGCCACCCAGGCACCCCTCATTTTTTTTTTTTATAGATTATATTTATTTATTTGAGAGAGAGACAGTGAACACTAGCAGAGGGGAGAGGCAAGGAAGAGGGAGAAACAGACTCTCCACTGAGCAGGGAGCCTGATGCAGGCATCGATTCCAGGACCCTGAGAAGGTGGACACTTAACAGACTGAATCATTCAGGTGCCCCTAGAGCTCTAAAAAAAATTTTTTTAAAGATTTATTTATTTATTTTGGAGAGACAAAGAGAGAGAGCATGCAAGCTAGGGGAGGGTAGAGGGAGAGAGAATCTCAAAGAGAGTGGGGAGCCCAGTGTGGGGATTGATCCTCCGACACTACCTGAGACAAAATCAAGAGTCAGATGCTCAACTGACTGAGCCACCCAGGCATCCCTGGAGCCCTTTGATTTTTAGGACAGGTAATAAATTATATATTTTAGAAAATTTTCTATTATTAAAAGGTGAGGGCTGGGGGATCCTGGATGGTTCAGTCAGTTAAGCATCTGCCTTCAGCTCAGGTCATGATCCCAGAGTCCTGGGATCAAGCCCCGCATCGGGCTCTCTGCTCAGTGGGGAGCCTGCTTCTCCCTCTCCCTCTGTGTTCTCTCTCTCTCAAGTAAATAAATAAAATCTTTAAAAAAAAAAAAAAAAAGAAAGAAAACGAAAAAACAAAACGCTGGATCAGTCAGGTTTTCCTGCAATGATTTTGTGTAAAAAAACAAAAACAAAAACACAAACTAACTCAAATTTCAGAGGCCTATATCAATATCACCACATCTGTGCTTCTCACCATAACCACTGGAGTGGTTCTGCTTCAGGCTGTGGGTCCGGTTCAGGTCAGCTCCCTGTGTCTCTTACGCTTGGACCAGCAGTTTCTCCTGGCACACGACTGAGGTCCAGGAAGCCACGCCAGACCTTGCAAGCACATTTAAAGCCTCTGCTTCGGTGACGTTCACGAATGTTCCATTAACAAACAAACCCCAGAGTCCAGCCCGACATCAATAAGGCATGAAGTCACTGTACTGGGAGACCCTACGAAGTCGTGGATGTTTCTTTTCTTACTGGGAGGAAGTGAAGGAGCAGTAACCCAATACCCTACAGGGCCCATAAGAGCTGTTTCGAGGCACAAGTGAGTTACCATGGAAACATCTTGAGGGAGAAGAGTACAATCTCCACCATAGGACCGTACAGCCAAGATTGTTCCTTTGTTACTCTTACTTTGATACATATTCCTTGATTTTTACCCTCCAGGCTAAAATTTGAGCCTCCTTGATTTCTACCCCCAGGCTAAAATATGAGCCTGTGGAAGCTCAGGTTACAAGGCCATGAATTTCTGTCTCTGGCAGGAAGCACCAAGGCTGAGAACTTGAGCAGAGTAGAGGCTGCAGCTTGTCACGGAAGGGGCTGTAGGTTCCGGCAGTGAAATGCAGCAGCCAGGCCCAGCGTAGAAAAATAAAGCTCTTGGGTCTTTTTCAAGTTTGTTTAAAATGACAGGTAAGGTCTCCCTTGCTCTGCATTTATGAGCTTGGTTCCACCATGACTTCCTAAGTCATAACAACACTCAGTGTACTGACATTGTGTGAAAATCAAGATCCCATGCAACTGATATTTCCATGTAATGGAAAGTTGCCCCTTCAAGTGCCAAAACGGTTTATTTTAACCACTTTTTAAAAATAGAAATTGCTTTAAAATATGTAACTTAACAGTCTTAAAAAACAAAGAGACCTAAACATAATTCAGTCTTTTCCTAAAGCCACAGGATATTTAGGGTGCCTGGCCGGCTCAGTGGGATAAGTGTCCACATCTTGATTTTGGTTCAGGTCATGATCTCAGAGTCCCGAGACTGAGCCCCGAGTCAGGCCCTATGCTAAACATGGAGCCTGCTTGGGATTCCCTCTCTCTCTCTCCCTCCCCTTTCCCATTGCCCCTCCCCCTCCTCTCACTCTCTCTCACTCAAAATTAATTAAATAATTATGTGGGTGCCTGGCTGGCCGAGTTGGAGGAGCATGAGATTTTTGATCTTAGGATTGTGAGTTTGAGCCCCACATTGGCTGTGGTTATGACTTAAATAAAATTTTTTTTAATTAAAAAAACAGTGAATTATGACAACCTGATCAAAATAAAATTTCTGTACTACCAAAGATACACACTCAATTTACAAAGCAAGCAAAAGACTACAAAGAATAGTTATCACAAATACAAAAGGCAAAATATTAGCATCTAAAATATATAAAGAATGCCTATAAATAATAAGGAAAGATAACCTGATATAAGTATGGGCAAAGGATATGAACGGACAGTTCTGTGAAGAGGAAATACAAATGGCCAAAACCATAACAAGTTGTTGTTCATGCTCCCCAGTGATAGAGACATATGTAGTAAACCAAAACAAAAATATCCTTTTTACCTGTCCTATTTGGCAACAATGTAAAAGATCACTTATAACCAACATTGATGAAGATATGGGGAAACAATTATTTGCACACATTCTGGCTTAAGTGCAAATCATGTGTAGACTTTTTGGAAAGCAAATTGTCAGTCTTTATTAAATTTTTTAATGTTTATACATTCAGTTTCCAGATGGCTTGCCTGAGGACACTTGCATGTGTGCTGTGAAACATATAGGATCTTCCCTGGCACCCGTTCATTGTGTGAAAGACTAGAGACAATCAATGGGGAGGGTGTTAAAAAAAAACTCTGGTTGGCCCATACTATATGATGGGGGAACTTCCATTTTTTTCTGGTCTCATATTTCCAGTGAGAGGAAATTAGAGTCCCACCCCTGTCCCCTTATTCGGACCTCTCTATGGGAAGAGGGGGAAGTCTATGATTAGTGAATTTGAAAGAAAGAACTGGACATACTCAGCCAAGTTCTTTCCTTTTTCTCTTTTTTGATGACCCTGCCATGCATTTTGACCTGTTTTCTATTGCCTGACACAGTAGTAAATGAATGAGGAAGCCTATCTACTTCCACCCATCTATCTAATTATAGGCTGAACCGCTTGTAGCCAAAGATTTGAATCCGTGTTCTATCCAGTGCTCCATGAAAAAGCAGACACTGTGGTCTACTGTCTATTCTTCGGGTGCTTCTGTTTTGGGATGGGAATAAAGAACTGTAAATAGTCGCCTTCTAGAAACCCAACAGCTTGGAACCTTAAGCAGTGACTGGGACTGGCTTTAAGAACAGAAAACAAGGGGTGCCTGGGCGGCTCAGTGGGTTAAAGCCTCTGCCTTCGGCTCAGGTCATGATCCCAGTGTCTTGGGATCCAGCCCCGCCAGGCTCTCTGCTCAGCAGGGAGCCTGCTTTCCCCTCTCTCTGCCTGCTTCTCTGCCTACTTGTGATCTCTGTCTGTCAAAAAAAAAAAAAAAAAAAAAAAAAAAAGAACAGAAAACAACACATGGAGAGAGCGTGCTCCTGGCGCAACCAGGACTGCTAGCATCAGGCTTTGTTGCTGTTGTAGGAAGGACAGGGCCAAGGTTCACTTTGCCCTTGACTGTTTGAAAACAGTTTGAAATGTGGTCACTTTTTAATATCAGCTTTTAGGGTCAAGCAGGAAACTAACCTCTTAGATTTGTTTGGCTTGTCTACAGGTTAAGAGTCACTTCCACCATGCTGACCAATTATATAACCTCTGACCATGACTTAGGATTTTAGAGACTCAAAAAATATAGCTTCATCATCAGAATGAATGTGTCTGTGTGTGCGCATGCTTGTGCATGGGTGTGTGATAAACTTTTTTTTTTTTTAAGATCTTATTTATTTGACACAGAGAGAGAGAGCATGAGCAGGGAGAGAGGGAGAGGGAGAAGCAGGCTCCCCACTGAGCACGGAGCCAGACGTGGGGCTCAATCCCAGGATCCTGGGACCATGACCTGATCTGAAGGCAGATGCTTAACTAACTGAGCCGCTCAAGTGCTCCATTAATAAAATATTAAAAAAAAAAAAATACAAAAAAGTACTCAAGTGAGCACTACCAATACCCACCATTCAGTCAAAATAGAAAACATATCTTATTAGCAACTATGCCAACCTTTTGGGTTAAAGTAGAACAACTCAATAGAATTACTACAAAGACAAAAGCTAAGAAGGTGATTAAAAGACCACATCTAGGAGTCAAAGAGTCAAAGAAGAACAAGTTGTTTCAAAGGAGTCTGAAAAATCTGCTTGAAGGGGTGCCTGAGTGGCTCTGTCAGTTACATGTCTGTCTCTTGATCTCAGCTCAGGTCTTAATCTCAGGGTTGTGAGTTCTAGCCTGTGTTGGCCCCCATGCTGGGCATGGAGCCTGCTTTTAAAAAAAAAAAAAAATCTGCTTTAGGATATAGCAGTGGAAGAATGCAAGCAAAATAAATGAAGAGATTGTCTTTGAAAAGATTGAGATCTGAGAGCCTTGGCATCATTGTTTGGTCCCCAGAGCATCAGCATGAAGGTCACTAGGAACTTGATAGAAATGCAAATACTCTGGCCCTTCTCCAGACCTATTTCATGCAAGTTCCAGGGGTAGGGCCCAGCAACAAGCCTTCCAGGAGATTCTGATGCCTGCTAAAAGATCGAGAACTATCTTAGAGCACAGGCTAGGTGGAATTGAAAGAGAAAATGACAAATTTTGTCATGAACTACCATACCTTTAAAAAAAAAAAAAAAGAACAGTAAACAACACATGGAGAGATCGTGCTCTTCTAAGGGCCCCTTCTTCTTTCCCCACAGTCATTTACCCTCTGCCGGAGGCCACATCCCTCTGCCCCTTTCCCTATTAAGACAGTATTTAATCTTGAATTCTAAAGCCCCTTCTAGGAGTTACTCATTTTCTCCTGGCTATTTCCCATGTGCACATGAGATATACATGTTAATAGACTTATGTTTGTCTTTCTCATGTTAATATGTATTTTATTACCGGGGTCTCAGTTAAGAACTTAGAAAGGGTAGAGGGAATTTTTTTTTTTTCCAATACCTACCCCCAGGATGGAATTGTTCGATTCAGGAAGATGATATTAGAATTTGTTTGCTGTTGTCATTTGTTTGAAGATGAATGCTTTCAGGAAACCCAGAACTCACTGATTTAATGTTTCTTTCTCAGGGACCCCACAAGATGAATTCCAGGTGATTATGTTAGAAAAACAGTATCTGGGCCAGAAAGCAAAAGGTTGGTGGGAATGAAGGCACTCAGACCCAGTTAGCATTACCAGCCACACAGGAGTCAGAGAAGAGAGTGAATGGACATAAATAACTAGCTAAACTGCTTGGAATCATCCGGAAGGAGGATGGGAACTACAGGGGATATGGAACCCCAGAGGTTTATCTCATTACTATAGAAAAAGATCTGGCAGAAGAAAGTAATTCAAGACCTAAAATTCAAAGACAGGACCTCAAAAATATGCAAAGCTAAAGAAAGCCTAGGGTTTGAGGGAAAACAGATGGCAGAGGTATGAGCCCTCTCCAGGCCTCTAGGAGAATGCTTCAGTTCAGAATCTGCTGCAGGAGGCTCCAGCTAAAACCACAGTGGGGACTGGGGAAAACAGGCCCTTGAGTCCCAAGGAATGTTGGTACTGAACAAAGTCAAGAGCTTTCCTAGCGCATCTCTTCTGAATCTCAGCCCAGCATAGACCAGAATGTCTACAGCAAGAGGAGCCCAGGACCAAAAATGTTCAAGAGAGAGTGTGAAGGCTTTGTCACCAGGCAGAACACTGAGTGGCCAGGACCACGGGGGAGATATAAACTTAAGAGTGGGCGCTAAGAAAAGAACCTTAGATAAAACATGGTGAGTTTGCAAGAAGTTAGGAATGTCTCAAATGCCATCTCCAGAGAAGGAGACATTTTTCTTCTATGTATATTAAATGTAAGGTTCTCTCATTTACCTCTTGATTTTTTTATGTAGCTTGTTTTCAGGCTATGGTCCTCAGATAGCTGACATGGATGATTTGCTTTCTGGTAGGGCTGGAATCAAAGATTTCTCCAACTTGTCTTCTCTCAGATCCCATGGCCTTGGTCTTTGGTAATCATAAGTTTCTAACTCAAGCTTTGTGTACTTACATCCATCATGGGGTACTGGGAATTGCTTGAGTTCCCAAAATATGGTATGTATGTGACTTATGCTTTGACAGTCTTGTGAATTTATTTATAGAATATATTTATATATTATATATTATATTTTTCGTATAAAATCTATTTATAAATAGAATCTATTTACTCTTTGGAATCATTAAAAGAGAGGTACATTAGAGTCTCACATCAGAGTCTTACCTCATTCCATCTGTGAGGGCTTAAAAGAACTACACTTGGGGCACCTGGGTGGCTCAGTGGGTTAAAGCCTCTGCCTTCGGCTCAGGTCATGATCTCAGGGTCCTGGGATCAAGCCCCGAGAGTAGAGAGTTGGGCTCTCTGCTCAGCAGGGAGCCGGTTTTCCCCTCCCCCTCTGCCTGTCTCTCTGCCTCTCTGTCAAATAAATAAAATAAATAAAATCTTAAAAAATAAAAGAACTACACTTATTCCAGTGGACATCAACAGGGCTGCATTTTGCTAACATAAACTTCACTCAACTGGGCATCAGTGTGAGAAACTTCAGACAGAAACTGAGCATAATTAAGAAGTCAACCAGAGAGGAAGAATTTTGAATTTTAACCTCTTCAAACTTTAACTTACAAAGTTAAGGGAATTCTGCCCTTGGACTTTTTCAATGAGCTAGCCATTGTAGGAGGGAAAACCTATTCCAATCTCTGTGTTACAGATATTGTATTTTTGGTTATTGTGGCAAAATATACATAACATCAAATAACATTTACTGTTTTAATATTTAAGTGTATGGTTCAATAGTGTTAAGTACATGCACCTTACTCTGCAACCATCAATGCCATGCATCTCCAGAACTTTTCCATCTTCCTCAATTGAAACTCCATACCCGTAAAACAATTCCCCATTTTCCCTCTGCCCCTAGCCCCTGGCAGATAAAATTCAACCTTCTGTGTCTATGAATGTGATTGTCCTAGGTACCTCATGTAAGTGGAGTCTTACAGAATCTGTCCGTTCATGACTGGCTTCTTTGACTTAGCATTGAAGGGTAGCAGAATATACCACCCCAAAATACGCTGCTTTAGTATACTGATTACTTTGAGCTACAGACACTTGAAAAATAGCAAATGCAGGAAGAGGCTTTCCCTGATCTCCCCCTATCTTCCCAAAGACAGGTCATCCAAAGGAACTCAATTGTCATCAATCCTTTCCCATGGAGTTTCAACAACCAGGGAGGACTGACTCTTGTCACAGAAGAGCAGATGAGAAGTTAACACCAACCCGAGACAAACCACCTACTCTTCTAGAAGCTCATTCATCTCTTCTAAAAATCATTTACCTCCCCCTTTCCCTATTAAGATGGTATTTAGTTTTGAATTATAATGCCACTTCAGAGAGTCATTCATTTTCCCTTGAGTATGTCCCATATGAAGTATACAAGTTAATAAACTTACTTGGTTTTCTTCTGTTAAACTGTCTTTTATTACAGGAGTCTCAGCAAAGAACTCAGAAGAGTAGAGGGAAAATTATTTTTTCTCTTCTACAGCATAGTGTCTTCAAGTGTCAGCCATGTTGTAGCATGTCAGAATTCCTTTCCTTTGTAATGCTGAATAATATTCTATTGTATGTTTATGCACATTTTCTGTTCACCCATCAGTGGATACTAGGGTTGTTTTCACCTTTTGGCTATTATAAATAATGCTGCTGTGAATTTGGGTGTAGAAATCTGTTGGAGTTGCTGTTTTCAGTTCTTTTAGATATATACCTAGAAGTGAAATTGCTGAACCATATGATAATTCTATTCTTTTATTTATTTATTTATTTTCAGCATAACAATATCATTATTTTTTCACCACACCCAGTGCTCCATGCAATCTGTGCCCTTTATAATGCCCACCACCTGGTACCCCAACCCCCCCCCCCCCCCGCCACTTCAAACTCCTCAGATTGTTTTTCAGAGTCCATAGTCTCTCATGATTCACCTCCCCTTCCAATTTACCCCAACCCTCTTCTCTCTAACTCCCCATGTCCTCTATGCTTTTTGTTATGTTCCACAAATAAGTGAAACCATATGATAATTGACTTTCTCTTCTTGACTTATTACACTCAGCATAATCTCTTCCAGTCCCGTCCATGTTGCTACAAAAGTTGGGTATTCGTCCTTTCTGATGGAGGCATAATACTCCATTGTGTATATGGACCA
>NC_081568.1:25460551-25559396 GCF_022355385.1 Mustela nigripes
ACAAAAAGATGGAAGACCATTCCATGCTCTTGGATCGGAAGAATAAACATTGTTAAAATGTCTATACTGCCTAGAGCAATCTATACTTTTAATGCTATTCCGATTATCCACCAGTATTCTTCAAAGAGCTGGAGCAAGGGGCGCCTGGGTGGCTCAGTGGGTTAAGCCACTGCCTTCGGCTCAGGTCGTGATCTCAGGGTCCTGGGATCGAGTCCCGCATCGGGCTCTCTGCTCAGCAAGGAGCCTGCTTCCCTCTCTCTCTCTCTGCCTGCCTCTGTGTCTACTTGTGATTTCTCTCTGTCAAATAAATAAATAAAATCTTAAAAAAAAAAAAAAGAGCTGGAGTAAATAATCCTAAAATTTGTATGGAATCAGAAGAGACCCCAAATCACTAAGGAAATGTTGAAAAACAAAAATGAAACTGGGGGCATCACGTTACCTGATTTCAAGCTTTACTACAAAGCTGTGATCACCAAGACAGAATGGTACTGGCATAAAAACAGACACATAGACCAGTGCAACAGAGTAGAGAGCCCAGATATGGACCCTCAACTCTATGGTCAAATAATCTTCCACAAAACAGGAAAAAATATACAGTGGAAAAAAGACAGTCTCTTCAATAAATGGTGCTGGGAAAACTGAGCAGCTATATGTAGAAGAATGAAATTCGACCATTCTCTTACACCGTACACAAAGATAAACTCAAAATGGATAATTCTATTCTTAATTTTTTTCTGGAGCCCCATATTGTTTTCCACAATGGCTGCACCAATTTATATTCCCATCGGCAATGTGAATGAGCTCCATTTTTTTCTTCATCCACACCAATATTTATTTTCTGTTTTTTTGATAATAACTATCCTAACAGGTATGCTGGTAACTTCTTGTGGTTTTGATCTGTATTTCCCTAATGACTAGTAATATTGAGCATCTATTCATTTGTTTATTGCCCTTTTATATATCTTCTTTGGAGAAATACCTATTCAAGTCTGTATTAGGATTCCCCAGAGGGGGGGGGAACAATAGGTTATATATGTCCTATATATAGACAGAGGTTTATTATGGGAATTTGCTCCTGCTGTGACGGAGGTCGAAAAATTCCATGATCTGCCACCTGCAAGCTGGAAAAACAGGGAAGCCAGATGTACAATTTCACTGGAGTCTGAAGGCTTTAGAACCAGGGAGCTGATGGTGTAACTCCTAGTCCAGGATTGAAGGCCAGGAGAACGAGGAGTGCTGATGTTTGATGGCAGGAGAAAATAGATAACCTGGCTCAAAAAGAGAAAGAGGAAATTCTCCTTTTTTCCACATTTTTGTTATCTTCAGGCACTCAAAGAATCAGATGATGTCAGCTTGCATTGGCAAGGGCTGATCATCCTTACTTAGTCTACTGATTGAAACGCTAATCTCTTCCAATGAAACCCTCACAGACACACCCAGAAATAATGCTTTACCAGTTATCTGGGTATCCTTTAGCCCAGTGATATTGACTCATCACATTAACCATCTCAAAGTCCTTTGCCCATTTTTAATTGATTTATTGGTTTTCCTTCTGTTGTTGAGTTGTAGGGTTTCCTTGAATATTCTGAATATTAATCCCTTATCAGATACATGATTTACAAGAATTTTATTTTATTCTGCACTCTGTTGACAGAATCCTTTGATGCACAAATGGTTTCAATTTTGATGAAGTCTAATTTATCTAGTTTCATTTTTGTTGTTGTTTGCGTTTTGGTGTCATAGCCAAGAAATTATTGCCAAATCCAATGTCATAAAGTTTTTTTCCTATGTTTTCTGCTAAGAGTGTTATAGTTTTAGCTCTTACATTTAGGTCTTTGATCCATTTTGAGTTAATTTTTGTATATGGTGCAATTTCATTCCTTTGCATGTGTGTACTCAAGTCTTCCCAGCACCATTTGCTGAAAACATGCTCCTTCCCTACTAAAAGGTATTTACATTCTTTTTTTTTTTTTTTAAAGATTTTTATTTATTTATTTGACAGAGAGAAATCACAAGTAGTCGGAGAGGCAGGCAGAGAGAGAGAGGGAAGCAGGCTCCCCGCTGAGCAGAGAGCCTGATTTGGGACTCGATCCCAGGACCCTGAGATCATGACCTGGGCCGAAGGCAGCGGCTTAACCCACTGAGCCACCCAGGCGCCCCAAGGTATTTACATTCTTGTTGGAAATCATTTAACCATATATTTCTGGGTGTGGTATTCTATTTAACTGATCCATATGTCTGTCTTTATGCCAATACCACAGTGTTTTGATCACTGTAGTTTTGTAGTAGGTTTTAGAAAAAAATTTCAGCTTTATTGAGGTATAATTGACATATATAATTGTAAGCTATTTAAGTGTACATCATGGTGATTTGCTATATGTATACATTGTGAAATGATTCTTCCCATCTAGTTAATGAACACATCCATCACCTCACATGTTTGTCTTTTATTGGTGAGAACATTTAACTTGTACTCTCTTAGGAAATTTCAGTTTTACAACACAATACCAACTATAGTCCCATTTTACATTAGATCCTTGGACTTACTCATAGCTAAAAGTTTGTGCCTTTTGCCAACCTCTCCCTATTTCTCCCATTCTCTAGGGCTGGGAACAACATTTCTATTCTGTTTATATGTTTGACTTTTAAAACAAATATTCCATACATAAGTGATACCATGCTGTGTTTGTCTTTCTTTTCTTTTCACTTGCTATAATGCCTTCAAAGTCCATCCATGTTGTCGCAGATGGCAAGATTTCCTTCTTTCTCATGACTGAATAACATTATCTGTGTGTGTGTGTGTGTGTGTGTATGTGTATGTATATATGATGTGTATGTATGTATATATATGTAATGCATATATAGTATATATATGTGTGTGTATAGATAGATGATAGATCAATCGATCAATCTCCCTTCCTCTGCTGATGGATACTTCAGTTGTTTCCATGTCTGGCTATTATGAATAATTCTGTAATGAACTTAAGAGTGCAACTATCTTTTCAGTATCCTGTTTTCCTTTCCTTTGGATATTTACTCAGACGTGGCATTGCTGGATCATATAGTAGTCCCACTTTTAATTTTTGAGGAACTTTTATACTCTTTTCCATGGTGGCTGCACCAGTTTACATTCCTACCAAAGGTGCACAGGTGGTCCTTTTTCTCCCCATCTTGGTCAGCACTTGTCAGCATTTCTTGTCTTTTTGATGATAGCTATTCTGATTGGTGTGAGGTATGATATCTCATTGTGGTTTCAATTTGCATTTTCCTGATGATTATGAGGTTGAGCATCTTTTCATGTGTCTGTTAGCCATTTGTATTTTTTTGGAAAAATGTCTATTCAGTTCCACTGCCCATTTAAAAAAATGGATTCGTTGTTTTCTTAATGGAGTTGTATGAGTTCTTTATATATTTTGGATAGTACTTCCTTATGAATATATAAATCGCAAATATTTTCTCCCATTGGGTAAGTTGCCTTGGTTTCATGTGCTGTGCAGAAGCATTAGTTTGACACAGTTCCACTTGTTTTTTTTTCCTTTTTTTTTTTTTAACGATTATTTATTTATTTATTTGACAGACAGAGATCACAAGTAGGCAGAGAGGCAGGCAGAGAGAGAGGAAGGGAAGCAGATCTCCGCTGAGCAGAGAGCCCCATGTGGGGCTCGATCCCATGACCCAAGCCAAAGGCAGAGGCTTTAGCCCACTGAGCCACCCAGGTGCCCCTATTTTTCCTTTTGTTGCCTTTGATTTCTGTGTCAAATCCAAAAAAATCTTTGCCAGGAACAACATCAAGGAGCTGATTGTCTACTGTTTTCTTAGGAGTTTTATGGTTTCAGGTGTTACATTCAAGTCTTTCATCCATTTAGAGCTGTTTTTTTGTGTATGGTGTAAGCAGTCCAGTTTCATTCTTTCATATTTGGCTGTCCAGTTTTCCCGACATCATTTACTGGAGAGACTGTCCTTTCCCCATTATATGTTCTTGGCTCTTTTCTTGTAAATTAATTGACCTAAATTAATTTTTTTTCTGGGCTTTTTATTCTGTTCAACTGATCTATATGTATGTTTTGATTTCTATGGTTTTTTAATTACAATGGCTTTGTAATATAGTTTGAAAACAAGGAGAGATGCCTCCAGTTCTGTTCTTCTTTCTCAAGATGGTTTTGGTTATTTGGGGTCTTTTGTGATTCCATACAAATATTAGGATTGTTCTATTTCTATGAATAATGCTGTTGGAATTTTGATAATGATTGCCCTCAATCTGTAGATCACTTTGTGTAGCATGGATATTTTCATAGTTTTTTTTTTTTTTTTTTGACAGACAGAGATCATGAGTAGGCAGAGAGGCAGGCAGAGAGAGAGAAAGGGAAGCAGGCTCCCTGCTGAGCAGAAAGCCCAATTCGGGGGCTCGATCCCAGGACTCTGGGATCATGACCCGAGCTGAAGGCAGAGGCTTAACTCTCTGAGCCACCCAGGTGCCCTGACATTTTCATAGTATTAATTATTCCAATCCATGAGCATGGAATACTTATTTATTTGTGTCTTCTTCAGTTTCTTTCATCAGTATCTTATACTGTTCAGAGTACAGGGTTAAATTTATTCCTAGGTATTTTATTCTTTTCAATGCAGCTGTAAATGAGATTGTTTTCTTTTTCTTTTCTTTTTTCTTTTTTTTTTTTTAAGATTTTATTTATTTATTTATTTGACAGACAGAGATCACAAGTAGGCAGAAAGGCAGGCTGAGAGAGAGGAGGAAGCAGGCTCCCTACTGAGCAGAGCGCCCGATGCGGGGCCCGATCCCAGGACCCTGGGATCATGACCTGAGCCGAAGGCAGAGGCTTTAACCTACTGATCCACCCAGGCGCCCCTGAGATTGTTTTCTTAATTTCTCTTTCTGATAGTTCATTATTAATGTATAGAAATGCAACATATTTTTATATATTGATTTTATATCCTGCTACTTTACTGAGATTGTTTATCAGTTCAGTTTTTTTGGTTAAGTCCTTAACCCTAAAGATAATTATATGTGATGTATATAATATTGTGTTATCTGCAAATAGTGGTAATTGTACTTCTTCGTCTCTGATTTGGATGCCTTTTATTTCTTTTGCTTGCCTAATTACCCTGCCTAGGACTTTAAATACTATGTTGAACAGAAGTGGTGAAAGCATGTATCCTTGTCTTGTTCTTGATCTTCGAGAAGAGTTTTTAGTCTTTCACTGCTCAGTATGGTGTTAACTCTGAGTTTTTAATACATGACCTTTATTATGTTAGATATTGCATTTTTTTTTAATTTTTTAAAATTTTTTATTTTTTATAAACATATATTTTTATCCCCAGGGGTACAGGTCTGTGAATCACCAGGTTTACACACTTCACAGCACTCACCAAAGCACATACCTTCCCCAATGTCCATAACGCCACCCCCCTTCTCCCAAACCCCCTCCCCCCAGCAACCCTCAGTTTGTTTTGTGAGATTAAGAGTCACTTATGGTTTGTCTCCCTCCCAATCCCATCTTGTTTCATTGATTCTTCTCCTACCCACTTAAGCCCCCATGTTGCATCACCACTTCCTCATATCAGGGAGATCATATGATAGTTGTCTTTCTCCGCTTGACTTATTTTGCTAAGCATGATATGCTCTAGTTCCATCCATGTTGTCGCAAATGGCAAGATTTCATTTCTTTTGATGGCTGCATAGTATTCCATTGTGTATATATACCACAGCTTCTTTATCCATTCATCTGTTGATGGACATCTAGGTTCTTTCCATAGTTTGGCTATTGTGGACATTGTTGCTATAAACATTCGGGTGCACGTGCCCCTTTAGATATTGCATTTTTAAAAGGAGTATCTTTTTGCTGTATAAGCTTTGGTGAGTTACATTGGACAATGTGATTGGGCATGTTTATGATGGGAAACAAAATACGGAGCACATTTTTGTTTAGATAACATCAAGGTCTAGGAGTCAATTTAGTAAAAGGACTGTCCTAACCCATATTAAGAGTCTCCTGAGGCTAAACTGAAAACTGCACAATGTACAAAGTGCATATTCACTAGACAGATGTATAAAGGAGTAGTGATTGGTATTGAGGGAATGGATTCAGGAAGGCAGAAGCCAGGAACATTCTGATAAATGCTTGTTCTCTGCTCCAGGGAGAAAGGGGGAGTCAACCATGCCATGGTGCATTTTGGTCTAAAATGGTTGTAAGAACAAAACGCTGGAAAATGATCAGGGAATCTCCATGTGCCTGGCCTCAGTTAGATTCTATATCGCACGCCTGTCCCTCCTCCTTTTCCTCATCCTCTCCTGCGTTCCTAGGACAAGGGGACTGGTTTGCCTGATTGAGGGTTAGGTAGAAGGGGCTGGGCATCTTAGCTCAGCCCTTCTGCTCCCGTTTCCCAAGGTGTCTGCCTGGAGGGCATTCACGTCAGTGACCTGCTCTGAAGCCCGAGGACATGTGGATATCCAAGAATGCCTGTGACCCCACAGGTAAGGCCATAAGCATTCAGGGGTGAAATGCAAGTCTCTCTACATGCTCCTTTAAGCCATGTTTTCCAATCAGCACGTTAACAGCACAGACATTTTGATTTCTGTTAAGTTTTCGATTTATATCTGTCTTTCTCCATTGATCACAGACTCAGGAGAGAAGGGAGTATTATTGTGGCTTTCTAAATTCTCAATACTATGGAACAGTGTGTAGCAGTTAAAAAGAACTAAATGGCTCCATATATATACGAATGGAATGAAGTATTGATAAAAGAAATATTTTTAAAAGATTTTTAATTTTTAATTTTTAAAAGATTTCATCATTAAGTAATCTCTACACCCGTGGGCTCGAACCCACAACCCTGAGATCAAGAGTCACATGCTCTTCTGACTGAGCCAGTCAGGCACCTCCTAAAAACTTTTTTAAAAAGATTTTATTTATTTATTTGAGAGAGAGAATGAGCAGGGGGAAGGAAAGAGAGAGAAGCCGACTCCCTGCTGAGCAGGGAGCCAGATGCAGAGATCCGTCCCAGGATCCTAAGCTCATGACCTGAGCTGAAGGCAGCCGCTTACCTGGCCTAGCCCCCCAGGTGCCCCACTCCTAAAGATTTTCTATTCTTAAGTAATCTGTATACCCAATATGGGGCTCAAACTCATAACCCTGAGATCCAAGAGTCACATGTTCCATGAGGTACCCTGATAATAGTCTTCTTGTTAATTTAAAAAAACAAGCTGCCAAAGAAGATGGGTACAGTATGAACTTATTTGTTGGTTTTTTTTTTTGAAAAGTATGTATATACATTTATATATATGTATTTCTCTATGTATATTTACATATGTAAATACATATAGAAAGTTCTGGGAGGACATACTCCAAACTAATAACAATGGCTTCTTTGATTTTTTTTTAACAATAAAATATATCTGCCTAATCAATAGTTAAAAAAAGTCTTGCAGGTGAGTAGAACGTCTGGTTGAAGGCCAGCTTGTTTTGAAGTTTCAAAGGCCTTTTTTCTATTACTATTACTTTCCAGTTGTGAGGTTTCCCCTAACTAGGGCGGTGGGGATGGAGTAGACCTGCAAGCCTGGTGGAGCCCAGGGGCCACAGGGTGAATGCAAGCTGTGTCCCTAAGAGCAGATTCTGGGGTCCATAATGAGGGGTCCAGACACCACAAAGGAGCGGGGAAGCTGGGCAGGCAGGCCTGGAATTGAAGTGGGTGCTGGTGGAGCCGAAGGCCCACACTGAACTTGGGACTTGATTTTTATTGGGCGCTTTCTGTGATATGTGCTTGCAGTTTGGCCTGGTTTAGTGTATTGAGCTGGGCTAGGCGAGAAATGTGCATTTCAGGGCTGATAAATATCTGCATTTGTAAAGTATCAAAGTACCCAAATATTTCAGGTGTGTGCCATCAATCGTGTGGCTATCGCCAGAGCTGATGTCCTTACCTATAAAACAGTCCTGATGTGTCCTTGAAGAGGATTCTGTACCTGCAGATCTGTCCCTGAAAAAGCTCTATGCCAGTGTTGAGTGGTGAAACCAAGAATAGGACAACGGATTTTCTTCTAAGGTAAATTGTAGTTTACCTTTTAACCACCAGGGGGCGAGCGCATTTCGGTCAGAGACCTGGTTTGGGGCTGGGCAGGAGCCAAGGGGGATAATTACCTCCAGGTGTGGAGGACTCTGAAGCCTTTAGCTGGAGGCCATAGAAATTAACCCTTCAGTTGTCCAAATGGATTATGTCTCTTTGACTATTGGTTCTGCCCTTGGTTACTGGCTCTAACTCAGGTTTTAAAAGACACTGCCTTAACGAATTTCATTTAACTCTTGATTATCCCAGGGTTCACTAGAGAACTCCCCAGCTGGTTGCTTCTTCTTTCTTCTGTGTTTAGGCAAATAGGCAGAAATTTGAGTGGGAGAGGAAACGACTTGTTGTCCTCATTTTTGTCATCAAAGACTAAATCACAGAAAAAGACCCATTCCCCTGTACACAGAAAGAAAAGCGAAAACAGCACAGAATTCCAAAAGGCAATGTTCCATCTTTTATTTGTCTCTTTTGTTTAGTTTTAAGGTTGTGAGCAGATGGCCTCGCTCCATCAGCAACACAGGAAGTCAGAACTTACTAGAAAAGAGTTAGCTGGAGATTCTGGAGGGCAAGCTGAACTAATAGCTCAGCCCCTCTCCCTGGGGCGCTGGGTTTTCTAAGTATAGTCTGCCTAGTGCATCTGAACCACCTGGGGGAAGGAGGTTTATAAAAACGTTCTGGGCTGCGTCCCAAACGACTGAATCAGAATCTAGATCTCGGAATCCGCCTTTCAAATAAGCTGCCCATTTGATTTCTTATGAATGAATGTACATTGCTTTTGTGATATGAGGTAAGCCTCCTGGCGTGAAGTTAAGAGGAGAGATGTGGCAGCAGGGATAGTTCTGTGTCAGGTTTTAAGGACCTTACCCTGAGGTAAGGGTCACATGTTCCAGGAAGTCGCCCCGTGGAAAGCAAAGTGGCAGGAAGCTGGGCCTGAGGGTGGGCAGAAAAGGCTTCAAGGCTGTAGGAGATAGACTGGTGTGTCACTGGGAGCCACCTGGAAGGAGACGGGGAATTAGTGGACACCACAGGAAGTCGCTCTAAAGCATCCCTGAGGACTCCTTGTTCTCCCTGCCACTCAGAAGCCCCCAGCAATCAATACCCAACAATATTTTGATATTGGTATCATCAGCAGAGTACCTGTGGAAAGTTCCTGTTGCCCCCAAGTATCTTCCCTACTTCGGAAAATCTCCTCACTTAATCACACTTTCTGGAGTTTCACCTTGTATAGCTTCGTTTGTGTGGGATCTGTGCTTTGTTTTTAAATCTCTTTTCAAGTGCAAATCCTCTTGGGGACATGAAGCTTCTATTCACACACCGGAGGGAATTTTCTTATTACTTCTTATAATAAGAAGTCATTCTCTCACACTGAAAAGAAAAAGAAAAAAAATTTTTTTAAAGATTTTATTTATTTATTTGAAATAGAGAGAGAGAGATCACAAGTAGGCTGAGAGGCAGGCAGAGAGAGGGAGAAGCGGACTCCCCGCTGAGCAGAGAGCCCAATGCGGCCTCGATCCCAGGCGCCTGAAAAAGAAACATTTTTATTGAATTGAGAGGAAGGGGTAATTTTAGAGCTGGGCAAATTTGAATGAACGATGGGAGAAGAGGAATAGAACATTGATTCCAGGGACATTCTAAGCAGGGAAAACGGCAAGGGCTGATTCTGGTCCTTGTAGGGTTTCAAACCCGAGGATATTTCTGGCCAGAAGAAATAAGAAATAGTGAGTACTTGTACCAGGAATGAACTCTTAGTCTGCAAGCTCCAGAGTGGAAGACATAGAACTTTCATGATGTTTCTATGTCACCCCAATTTCTATCTTGCCTCCCTGTACCTACCTACTGACTAGGTTATGTTATGACAACAGCCTCCAAATCTCAGTGGCTTACCAAAATGGAGGCTTGTTTCTTCTTTATGTTACCTGTCCAGGTCAGCAAAGGGACTCTACATGCTCTTGTCACTTAGGGATCCAAGCTGAAGAACTCCCCTTTACGAGGGCTTCCGCCATTAGATCTCCAGGGTCTAGCACATACTAACATGGTCACAGAATATATATTAATCGAATGGATGGAATACAGAATAAGTAAAAAAATTAGATGGAAATTTCTCATTCGGGTCACAGGCATTCAATTCAGCCTTAAATGTGTTTGATACAACGAACATCCTCCAATCAATGCTTGTAGACCTGGGAAGAAGTCTTACCAACAGGAAAAGAAGAAGCTGAGGAAACGTTTTAGTCATACAACCATACAGGAGGAGAGGGGAGACAGGCCTAATTCCATTTTTATTTCTTTAAATTATTGAATGTATTAAACAAAGTTATACAAGCACATGACCTTTTTTTTTTTTTTTTTTTTTTAAATTAAATTCGACAGTGTCGTACACTTACTCTTGTGCACCAGGAAAATACTCTGCTAGCCAAAGGCAGCCTCTCTGGTTCTGTTTTCAGGTTATTTCCTCTCTGTGTCTGTTATGCTCACACTGCTGTTTTTTGGTTTATCAACTTTAGACACTATCTCTTAACTTCCTGTTGTGAACGATAAGGATTTAGCCTGCCCACACTACTCTACTGGTGGAAGTATATTGTCATTTTTAGTTATTCTAGTGGTTGCTGTTTTAACATTAAATACTAGACATGCATGTCTCTTTCCTGTTCCGATGATTTTAGGCAGAATCTTCATGACTTTATGAAAAGTCAAAAAAGCTTGCCTTTCCCTAAATTCCTCTCTCCATGTTCTCCTTCCCAATTCCTGACATCTGTCATTTGTTTTCACATTGTTCAGGCTGGTAAGGTTTATATTCTGTATTGAAACCATAATTTGTTGCTCCAAACTTTGTCCAGCTTGATTCTAAAAGGTCAAAGTCCCCGGGGGAGGAGAGGAAAGAAGAAAGAGATGTGGGAACTTCCCTTGCCCCAAAGCCTGACCCCAGTGGGCCACTTAGACCAGTAAGGAGCTTTATTTGAGGCCTCCGGAAGTGAGTGGGAGCGGAGTTATTACCTGGCGTCACCGCGCTCAGGGGCTAGGGCAGCAGCGCCTCAAGAACTTCTCGAGTGTCCAGCACCAACGTTGTGGCAACTGGTGACTCCCGTCAGACCCTATTTGTCTAACCATATACAAGGCTAACCCTCAAAAATTAACATCCTGAGGCATCAATAAACCTGCAAAAAAGGAGCCTTAAAACTCATCAGGGGCAATCCTCTACGCCAGTCCTGAGATCCGAGGGGCCACAAAGGTCCCCAGCCTAAGGCTCCCCACCCAGCCACCCCCGGGCTGGAGCAGGGGTACATGTCGTCACCCCTTCTGCAGACCTCAGCAGATGCCCCGTTTTCTGCCTTACCTCTCCATCTGCCTCTGTCACACCCACAGAATGTTGGGAGGCAATTCTCCACGGCATTTCCACACCCTTTATGACAGCTTTTGTTTCTTGTTTGCATAAAGCAAACATCTAAGATCTCTCTCGGGGTCAGAAGTCAGTTTTGTTTCCTGACCAATATAATGAAGATACCGTCTTCCTCTGCGGCATGAGGGTTGGGTGGGGGGTGGTTTGCCATCAGTTCCTTTATAAGATTGGAGGTTTCTTAGCTGCGATATGGACTCTGGGTGCTGTTCACCCCAGAAGGCTCCACGTCACCCTCCCGGGGCTTGGGGACAGGTGATCTGCTGCAAATTTGGGGCTCATGCTGCCGGCCGTGCTGTGAGTAATAGCTACATCTGCTTGGGCTGGTTGTTTCCTTACTGTCCATGACCGTATGGAGATTCAGTAGATGTGGGGGCAGCTGAGTGGCTCTATTGGTTAGGCGTCTGCCTTCCACTCAGGTCATGATCCTGGGGTTCTGGGATCAGCAGGGAGCCTGCTTCTCCCTCTCCCTTTGCCTGCCACTCCCCCCTGCTTGTGTGCTCGTGCTCTCTCTCTCTCTCTCTCTGTTAAATAAATAAATAAAATCTTAAAAAAAGAAATCAGTCGACTTAGCAGCTGCAGAGTCATTGCTGTTTAGGGACAGCTTGGTCACTTGTCACAGACCCTCAGAAGGGGTTCAGTTTTCTTCCTGGGAGTTAGACCTTCCCCGTGTATTCAAGGCAGTGGCTTCCTCCGTTCTCGTGCCTGCCTCCGAGATCCCTCTGCTGCCATCCCTCTGTCTTTCTTTTCCGATAGTCCGTCGGCTGAGGTGTCCGGTGTGGTCAGCGATGGATTATTAATGCGTGTTCTCCGGTTACCTGGGTGGACCAGAACCTCCATCTGCAATTCAGTGGAGACAGAAGAAATAATGCAGAGAGATCTTTTTGAGATTTTCCGGAGCCTCGAATCACACAACATTCAACTAGTATATTGCAAAACATATTGAACCACGAAAAAGGGGTATTTGTTGATTCCAAGATCTCTCTTTTTTTGCATCGTTCCTCAGATTTTCACCATAGGGATCAGCAGAACGTCCCCCACCCCCCGCCCCAGCAGAACCTTGAGAATATGAGAGGCTAAGTGGTATTTCTCAGCCACGTGAAGAAGGGGAGGCCGGGGAGATGTGACATCCTCTGCTGGAAATGTTGGAGGTTGCCTCTGTGGATTGTTTTTCAGAATACCATTCACACATTTCTGTTCGCAGACGCTGGGGAAACCTTTAGTTACCATAGTCCTGTGCAGCTACGGCTCCCCATGGTACTCATCCCCTGAGACTTCAAGGTTGAACTGAGGCCCTGGCCGAGGTTTAGGAGACTGTGTTTTCTGGGAAACATCCTAGTTTTTGAGGTTTTGGTTCTTCTGGAACAACGGTGGTGGGGTTTCTGTTGTTTATATCTGCTGTCATGGGAACGGTTATGGCTAAGTTATACAGCATCTTTGTATTAACTAGAAAAAGACACCTCGTGTAGCCTAAAGCACTTTAATTCCAAGTGTAAAAAAAAAGTTGTCATTAGGGGACACCTGGGTGGCTCAGTCAGTTAAGCATTTGCCTTCTGCTCGGGTTGTGATCCTGGGGTCCTGGGATTGAGCCCCCTGTTGGGCTCCCTGCTCAATGGGAAGCCTGCTTATTCCTCTTCCTCTGTCTCCCGCTTCGTGTTCTCTCTCTCTTGCATGTGTGCTCTCTCTCTAATAAATAGATAAAATCTTTTAAAAAATTGTCATCAGGACACTGATGTCTTAGAATAAGACACCATCTGCTGGAATTGTAATAATCTAAGATGCCTGCTGAATGAAAAGCACACAGCCTGGGATTCTCAGGAGAGTCCAGACTGTGATGCTGAGCGGCCTGCAGTGGCGATAGTGGGGTTATTGTCACTTTGCTAGGATGCTTCCCTAATCTGAGGCTGGTTCCCTCCGTGGTCCTCTCGGAAATGCATCAGTCCTGATACCTTTAATTAATCCCTTTCTGCCTAAAGCAGCTAGAGAGGTTTCTTGTCAGCCACTCACAACTCTTATCAATACAGACAGAAAACACAGAGAAGGTAGCAGCAGTGAGGAGAGGGGCAACACAAAATGAATCTTTGGGGTGTGTAGGGAGGAAAAGAAGGTCTTGGGAAGAGAGACACGGTCTTCCACTTAGCTGTTAGGTAGACAGAATGACTTCCCTGAAAAGGACTGGTAATCTCCTACATATATGGAGGAAGGCTTTAAGTTCAATAGAGGAGAAAAAATATATTTATTTGAAAAATGAATGCAATAGATATTTTAAAGTTTTTTTTTTTTTTAAGATTTTATTTATTTATTTATTTGACACAGAGAGATCACAAGTAGGCAGAGAGACAAGCAGAGAGAGAGAGAGGAAGAAGCAGGCTCCCTGCTGAGCAGAGAGCCCAATGCGGGACTCGATCCCAGGACCCTGAGATCATGACCTGAGCCGAAGGCAGCGGCTTAACCCACTGAGCCACCCAGGCGCTCGCAATAGATATTTTAAATCAGCAAAATATCCCTTTACATAATGCCTTACACTTTGCATTGTACTAGTTAAGTGGTTTTGACATAAATAAACATGTGATCCCGTTGGTTTACTCCTGAGTTGGAAAGGAAGTGGCTGTCTGATCCCCGTCATAAACTGATAGGCTGATGAAGTCCAGACACCAGGTCTGGAAGGATGTCCATGAGAGGGTTCCCGGGGCGGAGGGGGTGGCTGCTGGGGACCTGGGGTGGCCTCTGTCCTGTTTCATCAACTCCCCTCCTGGTTTTCCTTAATGGTGTGGAAAATCTCAGCTTAGCACTCTTTGAGCCAGATTGTTTCTTCTTCCCTTGCTATCCATTTTTTGATTATCTTATTTCTGGTCAAAGTGAGGTGGGGGAAGGGCCAGGGCCTTGATTTCCTCTCTAGCTGTATCTTCTGCTTGCGGATGGGAAACATATGGGCCCCTAAAAGATAGCAATGAGAACTCTTGCCCTCATTTTCTGCCCCCACCCTTGGATTTCTTTCTTTCTTTTTTAAACATTTATTTATTTGAGAGAAAGGGAAAACATGCATGCCACACCCGCAAACACACACACACACACACACACACACACACACACACACACGGGTGCGGGGAGGGGCGGAGGGAGAGGCTCTTCAAGTAGACGCTGCGCTGAACGCAGAGCCAGACACAGGACTCGATCCCAGGACCCATAAGATCATGACCTGAGCCAAAACCAAGAGTTGGATGTTCAACCATCTGTGCCACCCAGGCGCCCCTACCTCCTTGGATTTCTGGTCTCCTCTGCCTCCCCACCACAGCTCTTCCTTCTCTTAAGGAAGAGCTTTTGCCCCCTTTCTCAGTCTGAATTCAGTGAATTCAGCCTCATCTGGTTCTTTCTGGATAGATCCAGGGCTTTGGGCCAAGAGGATGCTGGGCAAGAGGGCAAGAGAGGCCTGTGGGAGGGACTTCCCTTGGGAAGTAGCAGAGGAAGGTAGCCAAACCTTTGACACTCTGCAGTTTAATGAATCTTTAGATTATTATGTCAAGGAGCATGGCTGTTTTCTGTTATCCTAATCTATTTTGTGCTCAACCCAGGAGGAGGAAGGGTACCGGAGGGGGAAAACCACCCCTTTCCTGCCACATATAAAATATTGCAGATGTTAGCTGGTGATTACAAAGACGGGAAAGCAGGCCAAGAAACTGTTGGGGGAGGGGTTCGCCGAACTGACTGTTCAGGACAGATGCTCTGGAGGATTGCATTACAGAGAGGGAGGCTGTCGGTGCTGTTCCTCCGCCCTGCTCCGTGGGGCAGGCAGCTATTTCAAGCCTGTGGGAGAGAGGGAGTCTGCGCTCTTTGCCTTTGGGAGGCATTTCACTTTATTCCTCGTTTTGGAAAAGGATACCCACCTCTGCATTCTGTGGGTGCCTTTTTTATGAAGTGTTACTCGGAGATTCAAAATAAGGAACGGTGGTAGACTGGGCATGTGTGGATTCTGCCTCTTCTCTCCCCCCCGCCCCCCTTCCCCCCACCAAGATTTTACTTATTTATCTAGAGAGAGAGAGTGAGAGAGAGAGAGAGCAAGCACATGAATGAGCTGGGGGCAGAGGGAGAGAGAGAATCTCAAGCAGGCTCCGTGCTCAGAGCAGAGCCCTGTGCAGGGCTCCATCCCAGGACCCTGAGATCACAATCTGAGCTGAAATCAAGAGTCGGATGCTTAACTGACTGAGCCACCCAGATGTCCCATGGATTTAGCCCTTCTATAGCCATTCCTCACTTGTGGGGCCACAGCCCTACGATTTTGTGTGGAGAACATCTTTCTTCGCTCTCAGTTTCCATAATCGGTGACACTGAACCCCACCTGACCTGCTCCTATTCCAAGCTGGCGCTTACACCCACCGAAGCCGTCTGCTACAGCGAATGTACTGGCGTGTCCATGTGACTTAAGTTGGGATGGTGATAGTCAGCCCCAGGACTTTGCTGTCACTTTGTGAAAGTGGGGCTTGCCTTCTGCCGTGGGGGCTGAACGGATGGACTCTAAGTCTGGTGTGGCTCCTGGCTTTCTTTGTGAGGGCTTGCTGGAGAATTAAGGCCCACATGAGACATGCAGTCACTGAGAGAAGGTTCCTGAGAACCTTGTCTGAGTGTCTGCATCCAGCTGCAGCTGAAGCTGATCCTGCCCCAGGACTTTTCCTAACCGTGCCTGGAAGTCTTCCCTCCTCCCCTTGATCGGCACATTTTGCATCTGAGTGTCTGCCACTTGCAAAGGACAGGGCCCTACCTACTCCACGTGGCTCCAGAAAGCTCAGTAGTCCATCATGGTTGCCATATTGGGCAGAACAAAATGAGGGCTGCCCTGCCTTTGCCTCTAATGCTGCTCTCATGGTGGAAGAAGCTGGTAGGCTGCTTTCCAGGTCATATTTAACTCAGAGCGCACAGCTGCCTCGAGAAAGATTGCCGGCCAGGAGTCGCAGCCGGAACTCAGCCAAACCATCAACATGCTCAGTTCTGAGCTATTATACGCCAAGGACACCCATTGACAAAAATGAAAGCACATACTAGAGGTCTGACATGAGTTCAGAAAGCCCAAGTTCCACTTGCACCCATGTGGAAAAAAAGTTGTTCTCAGACTTTCTGGAAGGGACAGCTCTTGGCTCACACTCACTGACAGAAGCTGATGTGAAATGTTCCTTGAGTGGAAGCCAGCAGCTGGGAAGGGTAGGGGCAATTGGAAAGGAAAGGCTGCTTTAATATTTGGTTGTCCAGCAAATATATTTTTTTAACGATTGTATTTATTTATTTGACAGACAGAGATCACAAGTAGGCAGAGAGGCTGGCAGAGAGACGGGGGGAAAAGGCTGCTTGCAAAGCAGAGAGCCCAATGCGGGGCTCGATTCCAGGACCCCGGGATCATGACTGAGCCAAAGGCAGAGGCTTTAACCCACTGAGCCACCCAGGTGCCCCATGTCCAGCAAATATTGATTGAGTGCCTTCTATCGTGCTAGGGATAGAAACACTAATAAAAGAGTCCTGCTCTCAAAGAGCATGCAGGTAGGTCAAGGAATCAGGACAGAAAATGGATGCATTAATGTAATTAGTGCTATTTCAGATGCAAAGAATAGAAATAATAGAAAGGCGATGCCCTTCCAACAGTGCCCATTGCTTCTTCCTTAAATCATAGAATCCTGATTTTATTCGAGGAGGCAAGATGCTCATGTAGGTGGGCCCCTCCCTGTGCTCTGCATGAACCATGAGAGACCCAAGGCAGTGATTCTCACATTTTGGTCTGCATCAGAATCACCCTGGGGTGGGGGGGCTTTTAAAACCCAGAATCCCAAGTCTCACCCTGGGTTACTGAGTCACTAGGTCAAGGTGAGGCCCAAGAATTTATATTTCCAACAGATTCCAGTGATATTGCTGCTGCTGGTCTGAGTCCCAGTAATCTAAATCAAGCATGGTCACCTGCTTCAACGGTTATGGCCTTTGGGGTAGGGGTGTGGGGGGCACGTGACCAAGTTCTGGCCAATGAAGTGGCAGGAATTCTCTGTCTTTAGTGCCCGAAGTTCTTGAGCTAGCTGCTTTGAAGGATGAAGAGGTAGACCAGATGAAGAGTGGTGGGCAGCAAAGCAGAGTTTACTGAGTGACAGTACAAAGCTCCCGGAGAGGGAGGGGACCTGAGAGGGTCGCCGCAGGAGTTTCCAGGGGTTTTTCTGAGCTCTTTTGCGGAACTATCTTCAGCGGTCAGGGTGTACTGAGTCCTGCCAATCAGGCTTTGGTACGTATCTGTCCACCTATTAGGTTAATGTCTATGTGCTGAGGGACTTTTCACTGACATCTGGGGGCTTATGTCTGAACTGCCCCTTGCCCCTGATAGTGACAGATGCTTTGTGGTTAATTGTCTTATTTTAGGACGTTAGCAGAAGTCTTTCCTGCAAAGGCTGCAAAGCAGAATGCTAGTGCCATCCTGTCTCAGCTGCACAACGGGATGTCAGTGCTGTTTGGACTTAGCCATCCTGACTCCATGTTTTCTTGTGGGGGGTCCCTGACCCTGACTACCTAGCTGTCCAACTAACTCCTAACAAAGCAAGAGGGAAAGCCTACAGAGAAATTCCAGGAAGAATGTTTGCTTCCCCGGGAAAAAGTAAGTTGAAAGAAGGCTTGTCCTTTTGTCTAACTTTGAAGGGAGTTATGTAAGGAGATGCTGTTGACATGTTCTGTTTGCGTGGACATGGCCGGGAGACTGGCAAAAATCCTGACCCAGAGCTCTGACATGGGTGAGGAGCTGAGCAAATTCTGGCACCTCCCACCTTCACACTCTGCTGTGTGAAATAATTAAATGTCAGTCCCATTCTCATTTAGAGCTAGACATACCCCAACGGATTCCGAGGGCCACCCATCTGAACCTAAGTGGGATGGAGTATCAGGGAAAGCTTCCAAGAGGAGGTGATTCACTCTTGTTTGCCAGCGCTTCATGGAGAATGGTTCCCATTTGTGCTTTGGCAAAATGACAAATGATGACACTTTATAGACTCACTATTTCACAGAGTCACTTTTGAACTGGCTACAGGAGAAAAGTGAAATTTGTCAATACCAAGGGTTTATTTCACATAAAAAAAACAAACAAACAAAAAAAACAACCGTGTGGGAACAGAGAATAAGGGAAGTGTTCAGTCTACCTGTGATAGGAACAATTTGTGTCAGAGGTGACCGCTGGGCCAGACCACTGACTGCTGATGCCGGGCAGAGGAGAAGTGTAGTCCTAGAGTCCAGTTTGTGGGATGTAGCCCCGTGTTTGTAGGGCTTACCTGATCATGAGAACACATCATCCCAAGGAAGTGGCACAGACAAGAGTGCAAAGACAGGACACTTGGTGTTTCTGGGTAAGAGTAACTGCTCTGCCATGGTGACCTAGAGACCGTGTCGGCGGGACTGTGCCATGACACAAAAAGTTGGAGAACATGATTAGATAAAATTAGAAAGCAAAAATCAAGGACGTCAGTTAAGTCAACCAGCCTCCCACAGCCCCCGAAGAGGACTATCCCAAATCTCAAAGGCTTCCGAACCAAGACCCAACCCCTTGAACCTTCCATGCCTCAGGGTGGAGGGGGTACCACCTCCTCTTAAGGAGCCAGTCCCCTTGGAAGGGGACTAGTTTCTTAGTTTCAGGCCCTCCTTGTCACTTTACAATGGCTGGGGTGAAAAGGAGCAGGGAGTGACATGAGCCAGGAAGTGAGCCAGGAAACTCTAGAAAATAATCATTTGTACAGCACTCTAGATTAAACAGAGGAATTTTCTTCCAGCTGGGGATGACCAGACCTGGGGCTCCATTCACCCAGCCCTGCCCAACCAGCACAAGGACAAGGGGACCAGTAGCTCCACACGTCTGTAACCCATCGTTGATTTACTTAGAAAAGTCCCTATGATGTATGTGAGAATGAATTTGAGGGTGCTTCAACGAGGATGATGGGATATGACTTTAGTTTGGGCTGAATTTTGGGAAAAGGGTGCAGTTAGATGCTAGTGTAGACAGGAGGGTTTGGCTTTTCCCTTCTTCAACAATGAAAATAGCTTTTGAATTGATGTAAAATAATGCCTATTAAAGCAATTTAGAAAACTGTATATCAGGATTTACCTTTGGACCCAGGACCTAGGCACCTTGGACCCACTGCCTGCTGCGGGGGTAGCTACTTCCTTTTGATCCTTAAGTAACAGCTTTATTGAAATATAATGTACATATAAAATTCACCTTTTTAAAGTGTATAATTCAGTGGTTGCAGTATACTCACAAGATTAGGGAACCATCCTGTCTATCCGAGAGGACTGTCTGAGGGTATGCTAGGACCCAACCAGAAAAGTCCACCAGAGCTGAGTGTTGAACCATAGGGAGAGACCACACCCCCGTCTCCTGGGGTGGGGGATATGGGAGGGGGAGGAAGTAGGAGAGTGAAGAATGGTGGAGCACTTCCTGAGCAGCCCACTGGAGGTAACCCAGAGAGAAGGCTCATTTTGATGATTTAATATGTTCAGACAAACTGCCGGGTTGGAGTGGTCAGAAGTCACAGAAAGTAGGAGTGGGGTGGGGGAAGGGCTGGCAGAAGGAAAAGAAAAGGAAGTTTCAGGACACCTTTCCTTAAGTGGAGGGAAGAAAGATGCTTCAACTTTATACTAAGCTGGGGGGTTCTAATTATTACATCCAACAAGAGATTAATTTCTAAAATTAGATTTTTCTTGTGACTGAAAGCAATCAGAAAGTATTTTTCTTTTCTCAGAGTAAATGATATACTATGCAGTTTGCCCAGGTTTCATTCTGGACAAACAATTAGCAAGAATTAGCCCCACAGACCATGTGGTTCCTGTTGTTCAACATAGAGTTTACCCTAAGAAATGACTTCAGGGAGAGATAAGTGCTATGAGGACTAATGATAGTTCAGGTGAGAGATGAGGAAGATGAAGATGGCAAATAGAGAAAATTGCTTTAAAAATGGACGTGTTGGGGCTCAGTTGGTTAAGTGTCTGCCTTCAGCTCAGGTCATGATCCTGAGACCCTGGAACTGAGTCCCGCATTGGGCTCCCTGCTCAGCAGGAGTCTGCTTCTGTCTGTCCCTCTGCTGCTCCCCCTGCTTGTGCTCTCTTTCTCTCTCTGTCAAATAAATAAATATTTAAAATAAATGGACATGATTTGGGGCACCTGGGTGGCATAGCCAACTAAGTGTCTAACTCATGGTTTCCACTCAGGTCATGATCTCAGGGTTATGGGATCGAGCCCTGTACTGGGCTCTGTGCTCCGGATGAAGTCGCTTGAGATTCTCCCTCTCCCTCTGCTCCTCCCCGGACCGGCACATGCACTCTCTCTGGGATAAAGAAATAGAATCTTTTTTAAAAAAAGATTTTATTTACTTATTTGACAGACAGAGATCATAAGCAAGCAGAGAGGCAGGCAGAGAGGGAGGAGGAAGCAGGCTCCCTGCAGAGCAGAGAGTCTGATGCAGGGCTTGATCCCAGGAACCTGGAATCATGACCTGAGCTGAAGGCAGAGGATTTAATACACTGAGCCACCCAGGCACCCCAAGAAATAAATAAAATCTTAAAAAAAATTAAAATGGACATGATTTAGTAGCAGATTAGATGTGAGAAGTGATAAAGAAGGAAAAGTTAAAGATGGCTCTAAGTTTTCTAGTTTGGGGATTAGGTTGATGATGGTCCTGATGCCTGAAATCCACAAAAGGAGGAGCAGCATTGGATGGGGGAGAGGAAGACAAAAAGTTTTGTTTTGGGCTGAGTTTGCGGTACGTGTTTCCCAGGAAGTTCAGAGCCCAGGAAATAGCTGGAAATAAAGTCTGGATCTCAGGTGACAGATGGTATGGATTTTGGAGTCTTCAGGACACGGAATGCAGGGGAAACAAGGCTAGATAAAATCCTACAGAGAAAAAGAGCATGGAGCAAGAAAAGGCTTAAGGAGCCAACATTTAATGGTTTGCAGAAGGTACCGAAGCAATTGCAAATGGGCTCTCTTGCTCAGCAGAGAGCCTGCTTCCTCCTCTCCCTCTGCCTGCTTCTCTGCCTACTTGTGATCTCTATCTTTCAAATAAATAAATAAAATCTTTAAAAAAAAAAAAAAAAGAAAGAGCTAAAGGAAAGAGGGGACACCTAGCTAGCTCAATCAGGAGCGCATGAGACTTTTTTTTTTTTTTTTTTAAGATTTTATTTATTTATTGGAGAGAGAGAGTGAGAGTCCTGAGCTGGGAAAAGAGGGAGAAGCAGGTTCCCCTTGAGCAAGGAGCCCGATGCAGGACTTGATTCCAGGACCCTGCAGGCAGACACTTGACCAGCGGAGCCACCCAGCTGCTGCAGCAGGTGACTCTTGATCTTGGGATTGTGGGTTTGAGCCCCATATTGGGCGAAAGATTCCTTAAAAATAAAATATTTTTAAAAATAAAGGAAAAGAGAACATGGTAACTACACCTCTAACATGGGGAGTGAGGGAAAATGTGAGAGCCACACAAACACTTATTTGAACAGAACAATCAAATTAAATATTGGTGATGACTAATCTAATAGTCATAATGTGATATTCTTCATAGCACATCCGCTAACACTCGACCCCGTGATAAGACATGGCATTTGAGCAAAGGATGAACTTGCAGAATCCTACCTGCTCATTTGCCCAGTAATTCCTTAAAATCAGTGACTTGACCCTTCAAAATAATGGGATAGAGTTGGGTTTTGGACCAAGGTCCAGAATGAAGTCAACTCTTGACTTCTGGATCATTAATCAGATCCAAAATGCCTTAACATGGGATAAAAGTCTCCTTCTGCTCTCACTACTGATTCTTTTTGTTTTTTTTTAAAGATTTTATTTATTTATTTGAGAGAGACAGAGACAGAGATAGTAACAGAGATAGTGAGAGAGAGCATGAGCAGGGAGCAGAGGGAGAAGAAGGCTCCCCGCTGAGCAGGGAGTCTGATGAGGGGAAGGATCCCAGGACCCTGGGATTAGAGCCTGAGCTGAAGGCAGAGGCTTAACCAACTGAACCACCCAGGCATCCCTACTGTTTCCTTTTCAACCTTATTTCTCACAGTTGCTCTCTGTTTACCTTACCTTCCAGGCAATCCATTTACTCCAGTATGCCAAGTCATTCCTTTCCCCATGCTGTTTTCTCAGCTTGGCATAATGGTCTCCAGCCTAAAATCTTTCCTCAACTTCTGTTTGGTCTTAGAATAAAATTCAAACATGTTGTGTATGACCATATCCTTGCCCTTGATAAAGAAAACCAACCCCATAAGGAAGTTTCATGCTACCTCAACTGCCAATTAGAGGAAAAGTCGAAATCTTGAGAAAGCCCCAGCTCTCTAAGTTTCCACCAGGGTGTTCTATCTGATAGCTAATGCTTTCATCATCTTTCACTGAAGCCAGCCTTTTGAATTTGCTAACTTATAATCATAGTTCCCCTCCTCTGTGGAGTAACATAACATCCTTCTCCCTGACCTCAGTTTCACGAACCTTCCTCTTCTTTCCCTGAATGTTGTAAAAATCTCTCCTCCCCAAAATGTCACAAGACAATTCTCATCCTTGTTCTTGAGTGTATCTACGTTAAAAGAAAACCTATCACATCATCTCTGTTGTTTTCTTTCCCCAAATCTGTAACTTCAGTCTAATTCTGAGGAAACATCAGACAAACCCAAACTCAGAAACATTCTACAAAATAATGTGGAACTCTTCAAGAGTGTCAAGGTCAAGAGAAACAAGAAAAGGCAGAAAAATTGTCATAGCCCAGAGGAGATGAAGGAGACATGACAAGTGATGGATATGGGATCCTGGATTAGGTCCTGCAACAGAAGGAATCATTTAGTGCTAAAACTGAAGAAATAAAAATAAACTGTAGTAATAGTACTGCACAGGCTGATTTCTTATTTTTGAGAAATGTGCCATGGTATGACAGATATTAACATTAAGAAAGCTAAAAGAGGGCGCCTGGGTGGCTCAGTGGGTTAAGCCGCTGCCTTCAGCTCAGGTCATGATCTCAGGGTCCTGGGATCGAGTCCCGCATTGGGCTCTCTGCTCAGCAGGGAGCCTGCTTCCCTCTCTCTCTGCCTGCCTCTCCATCTACTTGTGATTTCTCTCTGTCAAATAAATAAATAAAATCTTAAAAAAAAAAAAAGAAAGCTAAAAGAACTCCTATAGATCATTTGATATATTTAAATTACTAAGGTGGGGTCACCCAGCTTCTGACTGGTGAACACTCCCCTTCTTCCTTCCTTGATTCTTAGGAAATGCAAGTCCTGACATTAAATTCTAAATTCCACCCTACTTCTTTGATCTTATCCTGTGCCATTTCCCCTTTGATCCATTTCACTATAGCCTGGACCTTCTAGTTCTGGGGACACCAGCTTCCCCTGCAGGGTGCTTGAGCTTGACATTTCTTCTACCTCTCAGCTCTTTGCTTTGTTTCTTTGCAGGGCTGGCTTCCCTCCATCAAATCTCAGCTTCATGTCCTTCAAGGAAAGAGAGTCCTGTCTTGACCAGATCTACCATCACTCTGTCACAGCATCTTCAGTCTTTTTCTTCATTACACATCATCACAATTGGTAATGTATTGATACATTTACACATTTTCTTCCCACCAGAATGTTTGATCCACGAGGGCAGAGAACTTGTCTGTCTTGTTCTTTGTTCTATCACCTGTCCTGAACACAGTGCTTTGCCTGTGTTTAACAAATATCCATTAAGGGAATGGCAAAGGGTAATTTTCTAAGAGGTGAAAACATGACACTCATCAAACATATAGTGAGCATGTGTCAAGAATTTACTTAACTCATTTAATGAAGGAGCCAGCAGGGCAATACAGCTGGTCTATGGAGAATTCTAGGAACAGAGTCAGGAGGCATGATGAGATAATTTAGTTCGGTTAGAGGTAAATCTGGTTAATGTTAATTACAAGAACCTGTAATCTTCGGGGTGATCTGCTCTTCCGAATCATTTGCATCTCTAATGGACAAAACCCTACAATGATAATAAGTCAAACAAAGGTACATTTATTTTTTTTTTTTTAAAGATTTTATTTATTTGACAGAGAGAAACATGGCAAGAGAGGGAACAAAAGAAGAGGGAATGGGAGAGGGAGTAGCAGGACTCCTGCCGAGCAGGGAGCCGGATGCAGGGCTCAATCCCAAGACCCTGGGATCATGACCTGAGCTGAAGGCAGCCACTTAATGACTAAGCCATCCAGGCAGCCCAAAAGTACATTCTTTAGAGGAATAATATGAGGCAGGTCTGCTGGGCAATGCTCCAGCATGACATTGGAAGGATATGGAATCATCTTTTTGCCAAAATTCTAAGTATTGGACAATCAAAAAAATAAAACCAGAATGAATGGACAAATTGAAAATTTCCAATTGAAAGGGTGTGTGTGTGTGTGTTCAATGAGTTAGGGAGCAGCTACCTGAATTAGCACATCTTTTCCCAGAAGCCAGCATCATTTGACTTGGCATCTTCTTAATGAGTCAGCCCATGTGTCACCTTCTCTAGGAAGTCTGCCTTGAGCTTCCGCTCACCCCTGGTCAGGCCAAAGAGGAATTCATCCTCATTATTGAAACAGTGAGGTTATCCAAGCCCTAGATTTCTCGGGTGTAGCCCTGCCTTACTCCTGTTGTAACCCTTGCTTCCTGGGCCATATTTTTATATTGTGGGTATCCATAAAATAATCCCCAGACGTCCCCTGAGGATTCCCGGAAATAACTGAGGTGGGGTAGAAAGGAGACTTGGAGGGTGAGATCCCTCATCCCTGCAATCAGCAAGTGAGGCCGAGGGGTCAGGACAAAGTAAATCTTTAATATAAAGAGGACCTCATTTGTATTCTGGCTGGTGAAATCCTCAGCACTGGTCAAATATCAGAGCGGCTTCTGCACTGCTCTCTCGATCCCATGAGATGCTACTCTGCAACAGGTCCAGAGGTCAGGCTCCCACAGGTATCGTCGTTCTCTGGTTTTAGAATTTATTCGGGGCGGGGGGGCGGGTAACAGTCTCTGGGACCAAAGTCCTGAGCATCAAACCAAGGACTATTCCAAGAAGAAATCATTTCAAGGCAAATAAAGACTCAGCTCAAACTGTACACAGTCCCCTTAGCACATCAGAAGGGACTTTTAGGCAAGTGGCATCTTGCCCGCAAATCGACTCAAAACAAATCTGTAGCCACCCAGAGGTGCTGGAGCGGAATTTCAGAAACGGTGCTGGGAGGACGGTGCACAGCTTACAGGAATTGCCTCACTCCCACTTTGAGGTTCGTCCTGGGCAGAACTCTCCGCATCCCCGCGGTTTCAAAACAGCACGCAGGAATCGGAGCCGGTTACATCAGGAGATCAGGAGACCCTGGAGACATTCCAGCCCCTCTCTTTCACTGCGCAGCGGAGCAATCCAAGGCACAGCGGAATGAAAGGATTTGCCCCAGGCTCTCTCGTGCAAGTGTTCCCCGTCCCTGCTAGCTTCCTTATTAGCTGCGCAGAGGGCGCGGCAACACGTGGCTTTGCTTTCCTGCCGACAGACCTCTGTGCGGGGTGCCCAGCTCAGCCACAATCGACAAACAGTAGAACAGAGATGCGGCCCCGCCGGTGCGAGCAGCACGTGACCAGGCGGCGCAGCCGCAGTTCAGGCAGCGCCATGGCAACCAGCACTCGCGCGGGCCCCTACAGCCCTGCATGCTGCGGGGAGAAGGGGCATTAAACATGGCTTCTCACGTGCCCAGCGGAGTGCTCCAGACTGTTGCTCTGCAGTGAGTGGCTCTAAAAGACACCAAGCCCCGACTCGTCCAGCTTCTTTACCAAAGGTTGGGCATGGGGGTGTCTGTGCGTGTGAGTGCGCGTGAGTGAGTGTGAGTGAGTGTGAGTGCGCGTGGTCCCAGCAGGGGAAATAAGCTCTGCAGCCTTGGGAATCCCCAAGAATGACTATGTCTGGCAGTGTGGTTTTGCTTCCTTTTAGAGCAATGCGTGGTTTCAAAATGTGTTCCCTGAACGCTAACGTCCCCACCACAGCTATCATCTTTTCTTTTCTTTTTCTTTTTCTTTCTGGTTCTACTTATTGGCACACCTGGGTGGCTCAGTGGGTTAAGCCTCTACCTTCACTCACGTCATGATCCCGGCGTCTTCGGATTGACTCCCACATTCGGGCCCCTGTGCAGCGGGGAGCCTGCTTCTCTCTCTGCCTGCCAGTCACCCTGACTGTGCACGCGCATTCTCTCTGACAAATAAATAAAATCTTTAAAAGGAAGGTTGTATTTATTTGAGAGAGAGGCAGATGGCATGAGCAAGGGTAAGGGGGTGGGGAGGGGGCTGCAGGAGAGGGAGAAGCAGACTCTCTGCTGAGCAAGTAGCCAGATGCAGGATTCGATCCTAGTACCTGGAGAGCAAGACCTGAGCCCAAGCAGATGCCCAATCCACCGAGCCACCTAGGCGCCCTTTCTTATATCTTGTAGGTTCCGCTGCTACCAATGAATAAGTACATCAGTTGTCAGCCACCGCAATGGACCAGGAGGGGCCTGAGTGGAATTAAGCTTCAGGAGTAGGATTGATTTTTAGGCCATCCTACTGAGATGCTGAGGCTTCCTTGATTGTAACCTGAGTACTCATGTAATTGGCAAGACAGAACTCCTCAAACAGACCATTCCTCATCCCTTAATATGTGCTTTCCCCTTGTTTTTCTGCATTTCCACTTGGGCACCTCGGAATACAGACCTCCAGTTTCCCTGACATGTAGGCCTTAGTCACATTTGCCTGTTCCACTGAGTGGAAGAGTGGCTTTCCTGGTGTGCCCTTTCCCAGAGCTTCTCTACTTCTCTTTGCCTGGCTTTCCTGGTGTGCCCTTTCCCAGAGCTTCTCTACTTCTCTTTGCCTACTTACAGTGTGACAAACCATTTTTGGCCATGAGGATGAGGGCCCCACCTCATCTGATAATTCTGTTTTGATTTTTGATTTTGATAATTATCATCCTTTTTTGATAATTCAAAAATACTGCTACTTATTTTATCAGTAATAAAAAAAAAGTAGAAAGTACTTAGTATGCTAGATACATGAAGATCTTGAACCTAATCCGCCCTACCAGTCTTTTATGTTTTTTTTTTTTTTTTTAAGTAGGCTCCACGCTCAGTGTTTAGTCCAACAGAGGGCTTGAACTCACAACCCTGAGATCTAGACCCTGAACTGAGATCAAGAGTTGGATGCTAAACTGACTGAGCCACTCAGATGTCCTCTGTTCTCTATTAACAAAAAAAAAATTCTTTACTAACAACTGAATAAACATCCTGTAACACCCCCACCAGACATGCTAGAAGTGTTTTTTATGATGCTTTGGGGGTACAAGTAACAGCAAGCCTACTGAAAACAGTTTTAAAACATAAGCGTTAAAAAAAAGTGATGTCACTTCAGGGACGCCTGGGTGGCTCAGTCAGTTAAGTGTCTGGACTCTTGATTTTAGCTCAGGTCATGATCTCAGAGTCATGAGATCAAGCCCAATGTTGGGCTCCTTGCTTAGTGGGGTGTCTGCTGGAGATTCTCTCCGTCTCACTCTAGCTCTCGCCTGCTCACACTCTGTCTAAATAACAAACAAACAAACAAATGAAATCCTTAAAAAAAACCCAACACAAATTTATTCTTTTATAGTTGTGGAGGCCAGAAGTCTGAAATCGATTTCACTGGACTAGTGTCAGTTGGCGGGGTGGATTTTTCTGGAAACTCTAGGGAAGAATGTATTTCTTTGCCTCCTTTAGCTTCTGAAGGCTGCACATATTCCCTGGCCTGTGGCCTCCTTCTTGAGATGCTGCAACATTGCCTCTTCTGCAATCAAACAAACCCTCCTCGGCCTCCTTGTCCTAAGGACCCGTGTGATGACAGGCCATAAGATAATTTCTTTTTTGTTTTTGTTGTTGTTGTTTTTCCCCAATTTGTTATATATGTTTTCCAATTATTTTTATTAACATATAATGTATTATTTGCCGAATTCAGGATAATCTCTTATTTGAAGACCACTAACTTAATCACACTAAATAAAGTTAGGTTTGTGGGTTCTGGGAATGAGAACATGGATCCCATCAAGGACAGGTTCTTACTGTTTTCCTACTTTGCCACTCTCAACATTTTGGGGACACCTCCCTTCAGGATTTTAATTAATTAATTAATTCTAAAAGTCCAGCGGAGTTGACATACAATGGTCTATTAGTTTCAGGTGTACAGTATAATGATCCAGCTCTCCCTTCGTGGGTTTAAAATCGCCTTGTGGGGGTGCCGGGGTGGCTCAGTGGGTTAAAGCGTCTGCCTTCGGCTCAGGTCATGATCCCAGGGTTCTGGGATGGAGCCCCGCATCGGGCTCTCTGCTCAGTGGGGAGCCTGCTTCCCCCTCCCCCTGCCCACCTCTCTGCCTACTTGTAATCCCTGTCAAATAAAATAAATAAAATCTTAAAAAATAAAATAAAATCACCTTGTAGCTCCAAGCATCGCATTCTCACAAGGCCTTGTCTCCAGCAAGAAGAGAGGAGTGTTCCGAGCCTGTCTCTTCAGTTATCAAGGAGGACCTGTCTTCCCAGAGGTTCTCAGCAGAAGCCACAGCAGGTCCCAGGAACAAGGACTGGGTCACCTGCCTGTGCTCAACTGCAAAGAGGCTGGTATTTGCTTGTCTCTGGTCTCTGCAGCCGGACGATGGGTGGGGGTGGGGGGCGATGCCGAGAGGGAGAGTGACTATGCGGTGGGCAGCAGCACCTCACTCTGGAAGGTCATGCTATGGATTCCACAGGCGTGAGTACCACTGAGGAGCCCTTGTTGCCAGGCCGCCATAAAGCCACATGTGATGACTTTATGGATGGAAGAAAAGATATTAACGTGTGTGTGTGTGCATGCACACACACAAAATCATCAAACATAATGTTGAACAACTATGGTCACAAAACACGAGCTCTTTTTTTTTTTTTTAAAGATTTTATTTGTCTATTTGACAGACAGAGATCACAAGTAGACAGGCAGGCAGAGAGAAAGAGAGGGAAGCAGGCTCCCTGCTGAGCAGAGAGCCCAATGTAGGACTCGATCCCAGGACCCTGAGATCATGACCTGAGCCGAAGGCAGCAGCTTAACCCACTGAGCCATCCAGGCACCTGAAACACCAGCTCTTTAAGGATCATGTTGGATAATTGAGTTGTCTCTCATTCATTCAACAGACACCCGAATCATCTTTTCTGTGCCAGACTTCTCCATCAAGAGCTGAAGTTACAGATATGGATAAAAATGGTCTCTGGTGTCAAAGAGATCCTGGATAGTCACGAGAGAGACAATCCAGTGAAGAAAGAGTATCGCTTTGAGGGAAAGAAGAGACGCTGGTGGGATGCACAGGGCTGCTCTGTGAAACCCAGGGGCTGTCAAGTGTTGTGGAAGCAAGACGTGAACTATCAGGAGCCAGGACTGGCTGGTGGTCTCGCACTTCCCCAGCTCGGAGTTTCTTCCCTCTGTACTTTCTCTCTCTCCTCTGCCCACATGACTGCAGTTGGACAGCTTACAACCAATGGGCTCCCCTGCAGCTGGCTGTCCCTCCGTGGGGTGGCGAGGTCACAGTGTCACATAGCTGCCACAGCCACACTAGGAGGGTTGGAAGTGCAGAGACCCCCACAGGTATCTCTCGGAGACGAAGAGAATGAGGAAGTGGGGGCAGGCTGTGATTTGAGGCGATGGTTATGATTGGAGTCACTTATGTTAGTGGTCTGTACCCACTTTCAGACAGCTTGTTCCCCTTTTTTGAGCCTGGAAAAGAGTGAACTAAAGTGTTGCTGGGTTTGGAGGAGCGGGGAGCAGCCCACTGACTTCCCCAGGGAGTCCTGAAGCAGCCGCAGGGCAGGTGCGGAGATGTGGGGCTGGCGCAAGGCCAGACCCTGTTGTTTTTTGGATTAAGGAGGAAAAGTTCTTGCCCAGAAATTGCAGAGCTGGCGACTGTGTGTGGGATTTTCTTCTGCTGCTCAGCGGGTCTCTACCTCCATCCTGGTCTCGCTTCAGGAAGGGGAAGTTGGGGCGCTGTTGCCTCTGGCAGGCCATCCTTAGTCTTGGAATTCCTTTAACAGCTCCATTTCTATAAACAATTACAGGACAAATGCTCTGAGTATGAAATCATCTTTCTGAGGTAGACATTTCTTGTTGCATAGACCCTGAATCTTGAGGAAAGCTGCCCTTCATCACCGGGGAAGGGAGGGGTTGGAAATGGGAACCCTGTCTTAGCCGTTATTAGCAGGCATTTTCCTCAAAAGCTAACACATTTTTCATCTTGACCTCATATTAAAAACAATATTGGTAAGAATACTTGGATAGGTGAAGGCTCATTTTGTTTTAATACAGCAACATTTCGCCCTTTTCTGCGGCCTCAGGAGTACCTCAGGCTATCCGAGGTCTGAGGCGGGCCTCACCTGGGTAGGCGTTCACTGGGTTCAGGCTCCCGTCCAGGGAGGGAAGGTGAAGCAATGTTTTGAAAACCTGGCTTTTCCTGTCCCAGGAGAAAGTGGGTCAAAAAGAAAACAGCACTTCTTCATTGTTCTTGAGACTCTAATTTTGAAGGGTCAGGGAGGTTTTTTCCTGCTGGCCTGTTAGAGGCAATTTTGAGGAGAAGAAAGAAAATGAAGAACGAGTAAAGAAAACAAGATGTTTGAGGGGAAAAATCTGGGGATTCTGAGGAGAAAAGTTGGAGGCAGTGGTGAGAGGAGCTGGCGCCCAAGAGGTGCCAACGGGAGAGCCCTCAGGAGAGGGTCATCTGGAAGCTGTTCTTGAGTTGAACTCTTGCCAGCTCTCCTTTGTGGCTTGTGCAATTTTTCACTTCATGTTCTGGCTTTCTTTATTTTCTAGAACAACTGAATTCCAAGTGCCTAATCCACCAGGGCTTCACATTCAGTACCCCGGGCATTTATTTGAGTTTGAATCTGCATCTGCAGGCCTTTTGAGCATGGAACTGTGGTGATGGTGGCAGTGAAGGTCCCTTTGATCTTCAGGTCATCTGCCCACGTAGGTGTCCACCAGGACCATCCCTCCAACATACCAGTTCATGCACGTTGCCCCTGGGATGCCCCTTACTCCTGTCCACTTGATTCTTTCAAGTCCCAGCGCTTTTCCCATGCTACTCTATTCCTAGTCTTGAGAACAATGGAATCCCTCTGAGACATGAAATTCTCTGTAGCAATTAGGGCACAGCCTCAGGCCCTGGGCCTCAGTGACATCTGTCCTGGTTGTCCATCCCTCTTTTTACCCAGCACAAAGCAATTTTTTCTGAAGTTATGGAATCCCCCTCCTTCAATCCCACTTCCAAACATCTGGCCCTGCCCGATTCTTCTCGGGGTACTCTGGGCTTTAGGCTTCTAGAAGCCACAATCAGGAAGAAGTCTGTCTGTCTCTCTAATTCTTTTTTGCTTTCGCCCCTCCAAATGGCAAGAGGCATGAAATGGGTAAAAGAGAAAAATACATGGAAAAAATTAGTTAAGGGTTCAAAATGTTATTCTGCACACACATAGGTGGGAATCACATGTCATCTGCCCAGAACTAAACCAGTTTGTACATCTGGCATCAGAATCACCTGTGTGTTTGCTAAAACTATAGAATCCTGTTCCCCACCCAAAGTCTGCTGAATCGGAAGTCTTCTAGGCAATTTTCCTGTGCACTATATTTCAGTGTCCTAGTCCTAGCCTCAGTCAAGTCAACTACTGGGTTTTAATGTTGATCTGTGCTTGTTCTCAAGCTGGTTCCGAGCACTTGAGTGTGTATTCAAAGTACACAGGGATCTTGTTGGTGGGACCCAAGATTCTCCATTTCTAACAAATGCTGCTGGTGGAGGACCACATTTTGAGGGGCAGAGGGCTGCCGAGTCTAGTTTGCTGTGCTTTGCAGGCCTGTGAGTCTGTCTTGAGACTTCTCAAGTCTGTGGTGCCAGTGGTTTGCTTGAACTGGGATTGGAAGTTGCTGTACCCTCAAGGGTACTGTGCTCTGTTGACTGGGCTCTACCTCATGGTCATCTAGACTCACTCTGCCTCCCTGGCCCTACGTCCCTCCCCCTACTGACCCCTATTCCCACCCCCACTCTGCTACTCCGGCTCTGCCCTAAGGGACAACTCCACTGCCATGCCCTGGTCTTCCTCACCCCGTGGGTCTCCTCTGACTCTAGGTAAACAGCTGAACATCTCTAGAGAATCTTTACATTTGCTGGTATGACAAAGTCCTTTCTGTAAGAAAAGGGGAAGTAAAATTTGAGCAAGCAAATAAAAGTAGTCAGAAGTTCTTTTTCTCTTTAGGTCCATCCTCTGTGGGAAAGAAACTACAACTACTGACACTCGCCTTGTCAGAGTGGAGTCTGAGTCTGCAGGAACTCCTGCCCCTTTCTGGTAGGTGGAGGGGGAAGAGGAAGCTTAAACTTTCTTGCATGCCACGTGCTTCTCCCTCAAGTCCTTGGGGAGTAGGGAGGAGCATCATAGGATGTAGGAAGTGATGAGATTCTTTTCTGCAGCCATGGAGAACTTCTGGCTTCAATCTCTGGTTCCTAAAATAAGAAAGTGGACCTCAGGTAGAGGAATAGGGAACTACTGGCCTGTGGTGAGCTCCAGCCATGGAGAGTCATTGGTCACTTTGAAAGGTCTACTGTTGGAATGAAGCCAGTAGGGGTCAGGGGACTGGAATGCCAATGGATCCGGAAAGAAAATCCTGACCATGTGTGTCTGGGCCAGAGTGAGATCCCCTAGGCCTGGGAGGATAACTGCGGGAGTCATTGGCCCTGTAGCCAAGGACAACGCTTCTCAGTGCAGAGGCACCAGGCAAGGGTCTGTGGAAAGCTCCATCAATGTCACCCGGGGAACCTAAATAACAACAGGTCCAATGCCTCCCCAGAGAGGCTGAGTCAGCAGGGCCCAGTGAACTATATTTTAAAAAATACTTGTTAGGCAGTTTTTTACATTCAGTCAGGTTTAGGAACTAACGCCATAGCATTCAATTGGCCACATTTTTAGCAGAAAGATTCATTCATTAGGTACTTACAGAGCTACCACTCTATATCATATATTGCTCTAAGCCCTGGGCAAGCAGCGGTGAGTAAGACTGGTGATGTGCTTCAAAACACGAAGCACATAAAAACGAGGAGTGGATTTTTCAGGAATTTTAAATATTCATTGTTTGGTAGAAAATACTGGTTTTTGCGGAACCCCTGAAGCACCATCAGATTGTACAGTAGACAGTTCGAGAACCACTGCATTGAGGCCTGGGAAGCATTTTGGAGCAATAAAACTAGAACAGGCTTTCTGTTCCCTGATCAATTAGGTGGGGACACCCGGTGGTCTTATTGCGAGGACAAAAGAACAAAAGAACCAAACACAAAGCATGGAGTGTAGTGCTTGGTGAGCAGCTGACCCTTGTTGCGATTTCCTTCTCTTTCTCTTCTCTTTGCTTAAGGAGCAGGTTAGCCACGCAAGAAGGAAAGAGGGAGAACAAAATGTACATGGAAGTGTGTTGCAAGAGGGATCTGTGGGTTGGGCAGTTTAGTGAGAAGCACAAAATGCAGAGGCCAAGGAAAGTTTCTACGCCTCCCGTACCAGGGAGCCACCACAGAGGCAAATGGTGCAGCTGCTGGGGAAAAAGTCTGGGAAGACCTCAGGAAAGTTAAACCTCGTATCACCATATGCCCACCGAGTCCACTCCTAGCTATAGATCCACGAGAGAAAGACACACGCCCACACAAAAACACTTAACTGATGCTCACGGCGTCCTTATCCGCAAAAGCCAAAAAGTAAGAAAGACCCAAATGTCCATCAAGTGATGAATGGATAACCAAAATATGATTAACCCATATTATCAGCCTTATTGTTATTATTATTATATTACTTTATAATTCAGAACATTATTCAGTCATAAAAGGGATGAAATACAGCTAACATGCAACAGCATGAAGTCATTATGGGGAGGGAAAGGAACTAGTTGCGGAAGACCACATAGTGTATGATTCCATTTATATGCAACGTTCAGGATAAGAAAACCTACAGAAACAGAGAGCAGATTAGGGTAGTCAGGGGACTGGGGGAGGGAGGAGACAGTAACTGTTGATGGGCAAGGGGTTTCTTTTGGAATGATGTTGATATTCTGAAACCAGATAGTGGTGACAGAGACACAATTTTGTGAATATACTACAATGCACTGAACTGTACACTTTAAAAATGGGAATTTAGTGACACATAAATTCCATCTCAATCTAAGAGATTTTTTAAAAGTTTTATTTGTTTATTGTGGAGAGAAAAAGAGAGAGGGTGTGCACAAGCAGCGGGGAGGGGCAGAGGAAGAAGCAGACTCCCTGCTGGGCAGGGGGCTGGAAGCAGTGGGGGTGAGAGGGTAGGTCGGGTAATGGGGAAGGAGGGAAGGTTAGGAGGGGCTCCATCCCAGGACTCCCAGGATCATGACCTGAGCCAAAATCAGACACCCAACTGATTGAGCCACGCAGGTGCCCCCTAAAAATTTTTTTAACAGAAACAACCACAGACAGTAAAACCAGCCCATATTCTGTGTCTAAGAACTAAGACAATGCTCCGAGCCTGCTGTGCCCCAGCTAGAACCCACAGGTGGCTGCAGAACGGTACCCAGGTTCAGATGACAAACCTGGTCAGGCCCAGGATTGCCTTTCTTTGTGGGGGTTTGAAGAGTGTATCAATCTCTCTCAGACAAGAGGGATTGGTGATGAACCAAACTATGCCTGTTACGCTTATAATTCTTTTTTTCTGGGCCTACGTTGTTTATATACGTTTATAGTCAAGCTGTAGGAATGGTATGTTAATTTTCAAATAGTTAATTCATTTTGCTATTTTTCAAAGACCCAGTTCCAGAAACCCATTCTGGTTGTCAGAAATTCGGTGCCAGGTCCTGGTAAGGGGCAGGTGGGTGGTCTTGGGGTCTAGACGAAACTGTCCACGGAAGCTGGCAAGACACAAGTACAAAGGCCTCGATGGTGTACATCTCCTTGATCACGTCTTATAGGCTGCTGAGGAGTGCGTAAGGAAAGTATTTTGAGGAGAAGCAACTTGGAATTTATATGCTGTATGAAAATGCCTTCAGGGGACAGAAGGTGTTTTTAAGCATGAAACGTTTGGATCATCAAGGACGGGAGACAAGGCCTGCCAGTGAATCATGATTCCACTTCCTGGCTCATTCCTGCCTGTGGGTTTTCTCCCTTGATGGGTTCTGACAATGTGCCATGTTCCAGAGGGTGTCAGTTTGCTTCTGAGCTGCTACTTACACTCTCGTGCACATCTGGGCTCACTGCGGCAGGTTTGCAAAACCTGTTAACAAACAAACAAACAAAAAACTCTTGAAGTTTGCCTTTAAGCTTTGCAAGGAGGTTGTGCACCAGCTGTTTGTTTATGTTCTCTAGTGACTGTTTTGCACAGTATCAACGAGTAGCATGCAATTACGTCATTATAACGGCAAGTATAAATGGAATTCTCAGTCGGGTGTTTCTGGGCGAGTAGATGTACTCTTTCTAGCTCCAGTGCCCTAAGGAGACTCCATAGTTAGACAAACCAGTGGCTTTAGGGAGACAAGGGCCTTGTGATTATGCTGCCAAAACTTAGGGCTTCTAGCAACCCTCAGGCCATTAGCCAACAACTCTCCAGTGTGGATGGCACGCTAAGACTGAGGTTTGCCAAGAAGACCCATCTGAACCTCTTGTTACCCATATTTCTGATCCAAATTATTCACGACAGACGTCCCTTTTCCTGGAATTGACACTGAATTAAAACGATCCCAATGATCTGGATGTAATTAGAACCTCATTTGTTCATGCATTTTTTAACAACAGCTTTTATTGAGATATAATTTACATATCATGAAAGTCACTCTTTTAAAGTGTACCATTCAATACTTTTCAATGTATTCACAGAGCTAGCATCTCCCTTCTTGAATTTTAGAACATTCATCACCCCAGATAGAAACCTGGTACCTGTTAGCTGTCATACCCTGTTCCCTCTCATTCCCTCTTTCTCTTCAGGCCTCTGTAAACTACTCATCTACTTTCTGTCTCCATGAATTGGCTTCTTTGGGACATTTTATCATGTTGAAACATGTATCGGTACATTTATTCACTCAAAAAATTTTAAATTGTGATAAAGCACACATAAGATAAAATTTATCATCTTAACCATTTTTAGGGCTATAGACCACTAGTGTTAAGTAGTGTTCACATTGTTGTGCAACCCATCTCCAAAACTCTTCTCAACTTGCAAAACCGAAAATCTATGTTCATTAGGCAACAACTCCTCATCCCCTACTCCTGCTAGCTCCGGATGACTTCCATTCTACTTTCCATCTCTATGAATCTGACGATTCTAAGTGCATCCTATGTGTGGAACCATAAGGCATCTGTCTTTTTCTGACTGGCTTACTTAACTTAGCATATTGTCCTCAAGCATCATCTACATTGTAGCGTGTGTGAGGATTTCCTTCCTTTTTAGTGCTAAATAATATTCCTGTGTGTGTGTGTGTAATATACAAATCATGTTTTGTTTGTAATATACAAAACATGCTTCTGTGTTGATGGACACTTGGGTCCTTCTGTCTTTTGGCTATTGCGGATAATGCTGTTCTGAACATGGGTCGCTGCTTTTGGTTCTTAGGGGTAAAATCAGAAATAGAATTGCTGGATCATAGGGTAGTTCTTTTTTTTAGCTTATTAAGGAACTCCCATACTGTTTTCCATGGTGGTGGCACCATTCTGCATTCCTGCCAGCAGTACACAAGTTGTTTTTTTTTTTTTTTAATATTTTATTTATTTATTTGACAGAGAGAGAGATCACAAGTAGGCAGGGAGGCAGGCAGAGAGAGGGTGGGGAGCAGGCTCCCCGCTGAGCAGAGAGCCTGATGCAGGGCTCAATTCCAGGACCACGAGACCATGACCTGAGCCGAAGACAGAGGCTTAACCCTCTGAGTCACCCGGGGCCCCTACACAAGGGTTTTAATTTCTCCTATATGTCTCTAACATTTGATCTTTTCTGTTACCAATTTTTTTGACAGTAGCCATCCTTGGGAGTGTGGGTGGTGTTCATTCATTTTCAGTGCTAGGTGAGTGGGAAGAGGGGCTGTGAGTTAGGGAAAAATATAAACAAGGTAGTAGAAATAATCCTTGCTTTAATCTTAAAATACAATTAGGGAAGGAAGATAATAATTTTAAATTTAACATTAAAAAGAAAAGATTTTATTTATTTCTTTGTCAGAGAGAGAGAGAAATCACAAGCAGGGGAGTGGCAGGCAGAGGGAGAAGCAGGTTCCCTGCTGAGCAAGGGGTCTGATGTGGGGCTCAATCCCCGGACCCCAGGACTATGACCTGGCTGAGCCACCCAGGCTCACTCTGGGCATCCCTTAACTTTAACATTTTTAAGCAATTACTATGTTCCAGGCACTGTTCTAAACACTTCCATAATTTGGAACAATTTTGGCAGCCTGTGTGGTAGGTAGGATTGCTGCCATCTTGGAGGACAGGAATCTGGCACTTCCCAGTACATTGTCAGATGTCTCCAGGTCAGAGTAAAACCTAGATGACTCACCTCTCACTCTGAAACCTGTGCTCTCTCTAAATCAGAGGATGAGGTTCGTTTGATCGTGTTAGTCCAATCTCGCAGGGCTTGAGAAACTGGCATGGCCTGTAGAGGTACGGACGGGTGGTGCTAGGCTTACATTGGATTGTTAGTCATCTGTTGTAATACACTTTTACCCACTGTCTAGAACTAGATCAGAGTTGTTTGTAAGTGGAAGGGATAGAGAATCCACCCACAGATGTCCTCTGTCCTCTCCATTGGTATTTTGATAGAGGAGGGAAAATGGCCCCCGAGGCCTCTAGCTTAACCAATGTCATATAGATGGTTATGACAGGAGAGGCAGATACCAGGACCCGAATGCTGACCTACTGACAAGTCTGATTCTTGTTTATCGTATTGTTGTTTAGTGCCTACACTGAATATCTACCTATGATTCTATCTATCTATCTATCTATCTATCTATCTATCATCTCCAGGTTCCCCACATTGCCATTGAAATAACTTTTGTCCTAGACCCATTTGAAGGGTCCACCCAAACCTCCTGACTTTGATCTAGTTGCAAAACCCAACAAGCCCTTGCAGCCGGGAAAGAAATTGCAGACTCCAGCAGGAGTTATAGTTTAATTTATCTATTTTTATTTATTTACTTATTTACTTATTTTGAAAGATTTTGTTTATTTATTTGACAGAGATCACAAGTAGACAGAGAGGCAGGCAGAGAGAGGAAGGGAAGTAGGCTCCCTGCTGAGCAGAGCGCCCGATTTGGGGCTCAATCCCAGGACCCTGGGATCATGACCCAAGCCGAAGGCAGAGGCTTTAACCCACTGAGCCACCCAGGTCCCCCTATTTATTTATTTTTAAAGATTTTATTTATTTATTTGAGACAGAGAGCACCAATGGGGAGGAGGATCAGAGGCAGAGGGACAAGCAGACTTTCTGCTGAGCAGGAAGCCTGATGTGGGGCTGGATCCCAGGACTCCGGAATCATGACCTAAGTCGAAGGCAGATGTTTAACTGACTGAGCCATGCAGGTGCCCTAGGAGTTATAGTTTTGGAACAATAATGAACAAGATGTGAAAGGTGGAACCTACCATGTATCTGGTTGGGTTCTCCAAGTCTAGAACTCTGCAGGGAGGCTTCCTGGATGCAGTTGCCTATACCTCAGCTCTGATTCAAGCCCTATTGAATCCAGTTCTGTTCCGCTAGGTAGGAATTTAGAACTACAGTGATGGTCAGTTTTATGTATTAGCCTGGCTAGGCTATGGCTATGTTGAACACCAGTCTAGATTTTGCTGTGAAGGCATTTTCAGATGCGATTAACATTTAATTCAATGTTAAAATTCAAAATTTTAAAATGTCAAAGAAGACTTGGAGTAAAGCAGATTACTCTCCCTAATATGAGTGGGCCTCATCCAATCAGTTGAAAGTCTTAAGAGCAAGAAACAGAGGTTCCTCAAGGCAGAGGGAATTCTGCCCACCATCTGCCTTTGCACTCAGGACCGCAAAATGAGCTCTTTCCTGGATCTCCAGCCTGCCTTCAGATTTCAGACTTTCTAGACTCCACAGTCATATGAGCTGATTCCTTAAAATCTCTCTCTCTCTCTTGCTATGTGTGCATGCACGCACATGTGTATATACACACACACATCCTATTGGTTGTGTTTCTTTTGGAAAACCCTGACTAATACAACTACCTCAATGTCCAAAGATATATGGCCTCTGTGCTCCTATAATTTGGTGTTAGGGTGGAATTTACAGCTGGTGGGGGTAGCTTAGCTCTCAGCCCCATCTCACTGGGGTCAAGGCTGTAGGGAAAACCAACAGGAGGCACAGAAGGAAATACAATGCACAGTGACAGCCCAATGTAATCAGGACCCCGAATCCTTATAGCCGCTTGTTTTGAAAGAACCTTTTATTAAAATCATGGTCTTTTCCCGATCTTAGCTTTTTGTCTGTTTATCTTTCTGAGGCTGTTTGTTTTTCCACTCTGGTGCGGAAACTGCAAGATCGCAGCCCCCATCCCCAGGCGGATTTAAGGGGGAGACAGTCCAGGCGGGAAGGGTCTCTCTCTGTTCTCTAGCAGAGCTCATCACCCCACCAGCTGTACAGGAGATGGCGGGCAGGAGGGAGGGGAGTCCTTTCCAGATTCTCAGAGGCACGTTTGATGCTGTTCAAGTCAAAGTTCTGGGAGGAGAGAGCTGCAGAGGCAGCTGCAGGCAGAAGCAGTAGGGGAGGGCGTGGGCTGGAAGCAGGAGAGAAGATGGGCCTGGAAAGCCTGGCCTCCTGTCAGCACTGCCCTTCTCTTGAAAGCCAGGACTCGGAGTGCAGGGGCGCAGAGGGGGACAGTTTGACTTTCGAGTTTTCTCCGGGCGCCCTGCACATCCCGTCTGGTGACAGAGGTAGTTTGGGGGCTGTGATCCCCCTGGGGCCATCATAGATGCCAGATCCACAGGAAATGATGTTCATCACTTCCCTGCCTTGTGGTGAGCATCCTGGGAGATGCTGTGTGTGGAGTCAGCCCAAGCTCTACCAGCAACAACCATTTTACTATCAATTGCCTGCATTATACATTTGAAAGGTTATTAGTTGGGGCCCCTGGGCGGCTCAGGCAGTTAAGCGTCTGCCTTTGACTCTGGTCAGGATCTCAGGGTCCTGGGATCATATCCTATATCCTGCCTCGGGCTCCCTGCTCAACAGGGACCCTGCTTCTCCTTTTCCCTCTGTCCCCTAACCCCCTCTTGTGTTCTCTCTTCTCTTTCAAATAAATAAATAAAATCTTTTTTAAAAAGGGGGTTATTAGCTGTAGCCATTGGCATCATTTCCAGACAAGAAGAGAAGGAAGAGGGAACATCTGCAGGCACGTTTCTGTGGACGGAGACGTGTGTGGGGTTTGGAAGCCTCTGTGAGGGGCGTAGCAGGGCCCCTTGCTCCCTCCTCCTACACTAAGTCAGGCTCCCAGATAACTTGTAAAATATATCATTGTAATATACTTTTGGATATAATTTTAGGTTGACTAGAATAATGAGTTCCTGTGATCTGTCATCTTCTCATTCAGAATTCACAGGAATGAAAGTCCTAGGCTGGAAAAGTCACTTTGATTAAGTCAGCAGAGGCGATGACCCTTCCCCTCCCCAAAGCTGCAGTTCTCAGATGGGGACTGTTTTGTCTCCTAGAGGATACTGGGCAATATTTGGAGCTGTTTTCGGTTCATGACTTGGGGAGGGGTGTCCTTGGGATTCAGTAGAGGCCAGGGAGGCTGCTAAGCATTTTACAATACACGGAAGAGCCCCACCATGGAGAATTCCTCCACTCCACAGGCAGCAGGGTCAGGCTGGAGAACTTTGCCCAAGGCCCAACCAGCAATCCTTCAGATCATCCCCTCTTCCCAATCTTTGTGGGCAACAGGAACATCCCGGACTTCTGTCTTTCTCCTGCACTTTTTGGACCGCTTTGTCCTTTCTCTGGGATAGCTTCCTCAGAAGAAGCTACATGTTCTTAAAAGTAGTGAAAACAAATGGTCCCGTGTAGACTTGGATAATGTCAACCCTTACTGCCTCTTCCACTTGCTTTGTTTTACCAGCACTTTAACAGGTGAGGCGTGCAGGGACCCTCCACACATTGATGGTCACACAGAGGTGTGAGGGCCCGGCCTCCTGACAGACCTGTTTTCCTTCCTTCCTTCGTCCCCAAAGAGACCTGCTTGAGGCCAGGCAGGCCGCAGTGCGGGGTGGGGTAGGGGACGGACACATTCCAGCAGCCTGGGACCTCCTTTTGCAATTTTTTTTTTTTTTTTTTTTTTGTTAGAGAGAGAGAGAGAGAGATACAGAGCGCAAGCACAGGCAGACAGAGTGGCAGGCTAGAGGCAGAGGGAGAAGCAGGCTCCCTGCCGAGCAAGGAGCCCCATGTGGGACTCGATCCCAAGACGCTGGGATCATGACCTGAGCCAAAGGCAGCCACTTAACCAACTGAGCCACCCAGGCGTCCCTCCTTTTGCATTTTTAAGGGACTTGAACTTTGAGGGAATTTACCTAAAGCAAATGGCGGGAGCAACCAGTGTTTTTTTGAGGGCTCCCCTGTAGGAGGGAATGCCTGGCTTCAGCACAACTGTCTAGATTCAGAAATTAGTGTCTGCAAGGGGCCACGATAGGGGGAAGGTTGTTAAAGCCTACTGCTTAAAATGTTCTACTTGACCTTGTTCAGGTGTACCCCTCATGGCTGAAGTAAGTCTTGCTTATCTAGAAGCTTCCCAGGCCTGGATTTAGGGGAGGAGAAGCAAGGGGCTTAGGGCACAAAATCCACAGAGGCCCTCCCTCTCGGGTCTCGGGAGTTCAGGGACAGTGAAGCTTCCTCTCCTTCCTCCCCCAGTCCTGGCCTGTGGTTCCCTTGCCTTCAGAGGGGCCGGAGCTGCTTATGCTGCTGGAAAGGGTGGAGCAGGCTACAGAAGGCTTGTAAGCAGATATCCCTGGGGGCCTGAGTAGTCTTGAATCTCCTTTTGTCTAGTTTTGGAGATAAAGCCCAACAAAGTCTCTTGGTCTCAGAGTCTTCCTTCCAGTTCTTCTTCTTCTTTTTTTTTTTTTAATAATTTTTAAAAATAAACATATAATGTATTATTAGCCCCTGGGGTCTGTGAATTGCCAGGTTTACACACTTCATAGCACTCAGCATAGCACATACCCTCCCCAGTGTCCATAACCCACCACCCTTCCTTCCAGTTCTGACCCAGCCTATTCTTAGTCCAGAGTATTTTACTTGGTTCCCTAAAATGTCCGTATTATTTTTTCATTTCCAAATTGCTATGTTCTTTCTTTCTTTCTTACAGGATTTTTTTTATCCATTTGAAAAAGACAGTGAGAGTGAGAGCAAGAGAGCTGCACACACAAGCGGAGGGGGGCGGTGGGGAAGGGGGAAGAGGGGAGGGGCAGAGTCAGAGGGACCAGCAGGCTCCCCACTGAGCAGAGATCCTGACTCCAGTGGGGCTCAATCCCAGGACCCCAGGACCAAGACCTGAGCCAAAGGCAGACCCCCAACCGACAGAGTCACTCACGTGCCCATATGCTCCTCTTTCTGACTTTCCAAGCAATATCTCTCTTTGACCTTCAGAATTCCTAAGGTTCTCCATGTGCTCCCTTAAAATCTTTTTTTTTTTAATTAAATACAATTTGTTGTTGAAGTATACTTGACATACAATGTTATATTAGTTTGGGTGTGCAACATACTGATTCAACAATTCTACACACAGTGCTCACCATGAAAAGTGTCATCTCCATCTGTCACCATGCAATGTCATGACAATGTTATAACTATATTCTCTATGCTGTACTTTTCATCTCCGTGACTTATTTATTTTCAACCGGAAGCCTGTACCCCTTAATCTCCGTTATCTATTTTACCTATCCTATCTTCCAGGGGTGAGACTAGCTTGTTCTCTGTGTTTAAGAGTCTGGTTTGTTTGTTTGTTTGTTTATTTTGCTTTGTTTTTAGATTCTACATATTAATCTTGCTCTTTACTCAAGGTACTTGCCAATGCTGTCATCCTTTCTTTCTTGCACTTATTAATTTATAACTTATCATGCGTGGCAGGCTGGTTAATGGCCACTAAGGATGTCCACATTCTAATCCCTGGAACCTATGAATGTCCTTCACAGGGCAAGAAGGACTTTGCTGATGGGATTCCACTAGGGATCTTGAGATGAGGAGGTTTTCCTAGATTATCTGGATGGGCTTCAGAAGCTGGAGGTTAGCATGACCAAGAAACATATTCTTCTTTCCAAACCTGCAAAGGAAAGAGCCCTGGCAACTCTTGGTACTTAAGCTCAGTGGGAATAATTTCAGACTCGTGGCCTCCAGAACCGTATGAGAATAAATCTGGGTTGCCCTGTCATCTAGTCTGTGCTTGTTTGTTACAACAGCAACAGGGAACTAGGGCACTATCCCTGTGTTCTGGTTAATAGTTGACATGCTTTCCCAGACTATGTGTCTACAAAGGAGCCAGCATGGTTTGGGATTTAGAGTCATGGCTCTGGGGCAATCAAACCTGGGTCCAAATTCTGGCTGCCCTTTGTAGTGGACATTTGCCAACTGTGTGGCCTCCTGTTCTTTTTCCACTTTCCATTACCAACAGAACTCTGATTTTATATGGTGGTTGGGGATGGGGCAGGTGAGTGACCATCTCAAAAAACAATCCCATTTCACATTCTCCCTTGAAACTCCGGTCACTGCTGACACTTCTTGCCATGTGGTCATTTCTGGGACGGGCTTCAGAGGAAGCTCTTTAAAAGGAGATTGCTTCTGACTGGCGTGCCCCTTTGTCCTTTGACTTACCCTTTTTTCTCAGAAGCCCACATCCTAAGGATGGTAGAGTGGAAAGGTAGGGATATCTGGGGTCTCTGGTGGCATCCTGGAGACAGGGTTCCAGCCCTAGTCTGCACACTTCCAGGCTTCTTACATTGTGGGAAGAATAAGCCCTTTATTTTGGGGAAGCCACTGTGTTTGTGTGTGTTTGTTTTTGCTTTAAACATTTCTTTGAGGCTGGGGACACCACATTCTCAATTAAGAGAAACATTTTACAGTCTAGAGGTCATTTATTTATTTGCACTAATTCATAGGGAAGGGGTTCCAGCAGCTCAGGCTCCTTTCTGTTTTTTCTCACAGAGCGTGCTTCTTGGGTGGAGACTCGCGGCTCTTCTTCTTTCTCTGGTCATTTTCCTTCAGACGTTTCAGTAAGCTATCTCTGCTCTTAGAATACTTAACTTGCTCTCTACATCCATCAGTTCCCTTGGCAAGGCTCCTGCCCTTCACTTGTTTGTTCACAGCAGTGCCAGTAGCACGCTGGGAACCACGGTAGACTCTTCCAGTTCTGCCATGGTAACGTTTGTGAGGCATTCCTGTTTGAACCGTGCTCATTCCCTTGATGTCCACTGTATCACCTTTCTTGTAAATTTGTATGTGGCTAAAGGAACAACTCTGTGTTTCCCAAAAGGCCTAGAGAACATACAGCTGGAGCCCTTCCCCTCTTCTTGTTGATCATCTTTGTGTGTTCCTGGAAGATGGTGGATCTGGCCGAAAGGCTAAGGTGCTGATTGTTTGTGTCCTCTGTACATTAACCCTATGATTTCTCATTTGTTGCATTCTGTGGAACTTAGCCATTTCTATCTTTGATTCTGGTATATTCTAGTTCATTTTACACATATCTATAACCAGGCTCTAAACTTCTTGAAGGAGGCAAATCACCAACAGGCAGGAATCTCTAGTGTTCCATAGCTTTGGTCTATTTGTAAGGATTAGTGGTACCAGGCGTAGCAGACAAAACTCAAGGTAGCTGTGGCTTTGTGCAAGAGAAACTTATTTGTTGTTCATGTGAAGCCTTTTCTGGTGTGGATTGTCATTCAGGGAACTAGGTTCTTACCGTCTCATAGTTCTTTACTGCCAAGTCTCGCTGGAGTGGTTTCCCCATGTGCACAGTTAAGAACTTGGACAGATATAGCTACTCATTAGATTGAGCCATAAGAAACTGATGATGTTTGAACACAAAAATAGCCTACAAAATGGCAGTTTCACATGATCTTGCTTAATTTTACATGTGTGATTTTATTTCATTTTTAAAATTTTTATTTAAGTTCAGTGAACATATAATGTATTATTGGTTTCAGAGGTAGAGGTCAGTTACTCATCAGTCTTGTATAATGCCCAGTGCTCACTGCATCACGTGTCCTCCTAAATGTCCATTACCCAGTTACCACATCCGCCTCCAGCCTCCTCCCCTCCAGCAACCCTCAGTCTTATATGTGTGATTTTTAAGAAAGAGACTCTAAATCCATTTCCTTAGCTGCAAAATGGGTTACCAATACTCCCTCCCTCTAGAGAGGTTTATACAGATTAAATAAGAGGACGAATGTAAAGGACTCAGGAAAGGCTCTAGCACGTAGTAGGTGGCTCAAAGGGCTAGTGCCTAGCTCAGGATCTCTGGCACATACTAGCTACTTTTTAACTATCTTTAAAGAAATGAGATACAATTCACATACCATAAAATTCACCCTTTTAATGAATACTCATGTCAGTGTAGATGGAACTGGAGGGTATTATGCTCTCAGAGAAAGACAGTTATCATATGGTTTCCCTCACATGTGGAATATAAGAAACAGTACAGAGGTTTGATCAAGGGGAACGGAGGGAGAACTAAATGACAGTCATCAGAGAGGGAGGAAAAACCATGAGAGACTCTTAACTATAGGAAACAAACTGAGGGTTGCTGGAGGGGAGGTGGGCAGGGGGACGGGGTACCTGGGTGATGGGCAATGAGGGGGGCGTGTGAGGTGATGAGCACTGGGCGTTATGTGCAACTGATAAATTACTGAATGCTCCATCTGAAACTAATGATGTACTATATGTTGGCTAATTGCATTTAAATAAAATAATCAGTTATTTTGTTTTTATTTATTTTTTAAAAGATTTTACTTATTTATTTGAGAGAGAGAGAGAGAAGGAGAGCACTCAGAGGGAAAAGGAGAAGCAGACTCCCAACTGAGCAGAGAGCCCAATGTGGGGCTTGATCCCAGGATCCTAAGATTGTGACCTGAGCCAAAGGCAGACGCTTAACTGACTGAGCCACCCAGGTGCCCCCCAAATTAAAAAAAAAACAACACAAAACTCACCCTTTTGAAGTGTACAATTTAGTGGGTTTTAGTGTATTCACAAAGTTGTACAACAATCACCCCCCCAAAAAGAAACCTTATATTCAATTAGCTGTCACTTTATCTTTTAACTGTTAGCCCTGGAATCAATCATCTTTTTTCTTTAATATTATTATTTATTTACTTACTTTTTTTTTAAAGATTTTATTTATTTATTTGACAGAGAGTGATCACAAGTAGGCAGAGAGGCAGGCAGAGAGAGAGAGGGAAGCAGGCTCCCTGCTGAGCAGAGAGCCCGATAGGGGACTCGATCCAAGGACCCTGAGATCATGACCTGAGCTGAAGGCAGTGGCTTAACCCACTGAGCCACCCAGGTGCCCTATTTACTTACTTTTAATTGAAGTGTAGTAGACACACAATGTCACTTTAGTTTCAGGTATACAACATAATGATTTGATGACTCTGGACGTTATGCTGTGCTCAGCATAAGCATAGCTACCATCTGTCACCATCCGGCGCTGTTACAACGCCACCGAATATATTATATTCCCTATGCTGTACCTTTTATCCTTGTGATTTTATTCATTTCATAATTGGAATCAATTATCTTTTGAAAGGATCAACTTTGTTGAGACTACCTTGCTGAGAGTACTTGCTTGTAGGACTCACTCAATATCTATTAATTTTATTGGCATGTCCTATAGCATTAAAGAAACATTCCTTGTGTACTCAACGACCATCAATAACCGAATTTACTGTGCGTGCGCATGCGCATGCGCATGTTACGTGTACATCATCACTGACATCTCACACTGAAGCTCAGGAAATCAGATTCTCTCACACCAGGATAATAAAAAAGACAAGACAAAAAAAAAAAAAAGCCCTCAAACCAAAAAACCCTGACAATCATAATGTTGGTAACAATCCTGGTTGTGCATTTAGGAAGACAGAAGGAAGACTTTGTGAAGCTGTGAGGCTGTGGGCATCTCCACCTCCAGGCCTGGGAGAGAATCTCGGGGAAGACTGGAAAGTAGAGCTCCGGGTGCCGCGCTCTTCTCCCACTCAATGACCTTCTTCCTTTTCTCGGTGGCCGCCACTGCAGATCCTGGATCCTCAAGAAACAGACCAGTGTTTAGGAGGGTGCCTCGAAAGCTCCTCGGTGTTTAACCTTTTATTTCAGAGTATTTTTTAAATAGCACTCTTTCGGGCACACACAACGAAGGGCAAGTCCTTCGTAGCTAAGAATGTCGACTTTGCACACCTGTCAGACTGGACAGGATGTGTCACCGGGGGAGTTTGCCTGATTCTCTTTGGGCACAGCTGTTGAAGCAGATGCGTTTTTGCCTGCTTTACATTCTTAAAGAAAGGTCATCCTGGAAAACAACCCACTTCAGTATTTATGTTACTCGGCATGGTGGATGGTTTCAATAGCTCATCACTGTACTATATTTATTTTGGAGACGGTTCATTGCTCTGATTTCGAAACAGCCCTGCTGTTGCACCTGCTGTGGCTACCAGCGCGTTGTTCCGGCTCAGGTCCTTCCTTAAAAGTATGAGCTGCTGTCACCTCAAGAGGAGCAAGAAATACTGTTTGAAATCAAATAGTTCCTTGAAATCAAAATAGTTCCATTATTTTAATTTCTGATGCTTAGGAATGAACAGACAGATACAAGAGAGAAACCTTGAAATGTGCATGTCACCAATCCAGTGGCAGAGCATTAAAAAAAAAAAAAAATTATAAAACCTGCAGACCAAACAAAGCAACAAAAGTGAAAATAAAAACAGTGCCTTGTGGGTCCCACCAGCCGGTTACACAGTTGTCTGGAATCACATGGAATATTTAGTTTGATGGCTGACTGAGACCCAGAGCCAGAAACTGAGACCCAGAGAGGTGAAATAACTTGCCCCAGCCCTATTCTGGTCAGTATCACCATTGGTCTCTGCACTTGGCTCTTTAGCATTCTTTCTGCCCATACAGCTCCCCATGTATCAATTCTGAGTGACAATAACAGGGGTTTGGGCATGTGTATCTCTTACCGTGAATTCAGCCGGCCTAACACTTAGCTGGCTTATGAAGTCTGGAGCACTGGAGTAGGAGTAGGCTGGGGAATCAGGTGACAAGGAAACCACACTTGACAGCATGGACTATGGGTTATGCTAGGTATTTAGGATGCAAGCAACTGAGCTCAAACTCCAGCCCCTCTACTCACCAGCTGTGTGATGCTGGTGTCCCCAGCTTCCCTTTGCAAATGACTATGACCTGGCTGGCTTGAAGCAACGGGAATTTATTCTCTTACAGTTTTGGAGGCAGAAGTAAAAAATCCAGGTGTCAGAGACATTGTGCTATCTCTGATGGCTTCAGGGAGAAATCCCTCCTTGCCTTTTCCTAGCTTCTGGGCCTTCGAGCAATCTGCGGGCCTTGTCTTATAGATACTTCATTCCAATCTCTGCCTAGGTCATCACGTGACTCTCTTTTCCATGTCTCTGTAGCCAAATCTCCTCTTTTCTCTTCTAAAGACACCAGTTACTGGATTTACAGCCCACTCTAATTTAGTATGATCTCATTTTAACTTGATTATTTGTGTGAAGACCCTATTTCCAAATGAGGGCCCATTCACAGGTACTAGGAATAAATCAGTAAACCAGCCTCAGGTCAAAATATTAAAGAATTGATAAAATTTGCATAAATGACCTGGATAAATATAAATTTGTGTAGAGTGTTTAAAACAGGGAAATTTTATTACAAAACTGTACTGGAGAAGAACCGTTCTATTTCATAGAAGACATACCTCATTAAAAAAAAAAAAGATCTAGATCTTCTGAGCAGAGACATTAGGAATCTAAGAATATTTTTTGGCAGAATCTAGTGGGGTAAGGGGTCTCCAGAAGTTTCTTCAAAGGTATGTTTTGAGCAACTGCTAAAAAAACAAGAAAAAGTAGAGAATAATACAGCAGAGTTGTTGAATTTGCTTAACACTTATAACAGCTGAAGTTCTTTAAGAGAATAACTTGAAAAAAATATTTGGGAAGAAATCACTTACCAATGACTTTAAAATCTTTTATATTTTTATATTTTTATTTTTTAAAGATTTTATTTATTTATTTGTAAGAGAGAGAGAGAGAGCGAGTACAGGCAGACAGAGTGGAAGGCAGAGTCAGAGGGAGAAGCAGGCTCCCTGTGGAGCAAAGAGCCCAATGTGGGACTCGATCCCAGGACGCTGGGATCATGACCTGAGCCGAAGGCAGCTGCTTAACCAACTGAGCCACCCAGGCGTCCCACTTTTATATTTTTAATAGTTTAAAATTATTCATTCGTTTTTTCATTAAAGATAATTAAAATAAAGATGATGGCACTGATTTCTTCATCTTGCTATGGTCCTCTGTGTTTAGGTCCCTATTTTCCTTATTTGGTTCTTTTTTTTTTTTTTTAAGACGTTATTATTAATTAATCTCTAAACCTAACGTGGGGCTTGAATCCACAACCTGGAGCTCAAGAGTTATATGCTTAATTGACTGAGTCAACCAGATGCCCCTTCTGATTTGGTTCTATGTCCCAGTCTGACATAGTTAGATACACTTCTAAGTGACTTTCCAAATTCGGCATTGTGATATTAAGAAATATAGAGTCAGTGATATCCTAGGCACCACAGTGAAAGAACAGAACTACTTAATGTTTGCATTCTAGGCCTAACAACCTAGCAGAAACCACTGAAGGACAAGGATGTCCACTTAAGATGTTACCAGAAAGTAGATCTTTTAACAACCAGAGAAGATACCAGAATCTATGAACCTGTGTTGGTTCCTCAATCATAGTTAAATGTTTGAAACTGAAAGTAAGAGTCTGATTGCTTTTAAACAACATGTATTTACTAAAGATACAGTGATGTGAAAAGACCATAGTTCTGAATGAGATAAAGTGACATTGTTATGTTGACCCTGGTCTGTAGGTTTCTGTGATGGTCCAGAGTCAAATATCTTACATAGCTTTCCTTAGCTCCAGTAGTCTGAGGTATGACCGTGTTGGATTATTGGGGTTTCTCAAGGTAGGCATCACTTGGCCCTGTGGTCTCTGGTTAAGTGGCTTCATAGGGTTGTTGGCAGGTGGGGTTCTTGCTTCTCAGAGACCATGGCAGCATTTGATTGTCTGTTCAGTCACTATGCCGACCCCATTGGCTAGTACAGCTCATGTCAGACTCATGAACAGACTCCCCAGGGGTGTGATGGGCAACGACAAGTCAACCCTAGCTTTGGGTCCTAGTTAGAACAGGAAAATGCTTGGATTGGATTTTCATATTGGTTTCCTTGATTATCACAGGCCTAGCAACATAGGATGCATGATAAGTATGGAGCACTCTAGAAGTTTGATTAAGCACTCAATGCCTCAATGGACTGTCCTCCACTGTAGTCTCCTTGGGAGGTTATATACTTGTTCAAACCACATTTATGCTAGAATTCTTCTTCTTCTTTTTTTCCCCCTTGAGTTTCTTTCTTTCTTTCTTTCTTTCTTTCTTTTTTTAAAGACTTTACTTATTTATTTGTCAGAGAGATAGCTAGAAACAGAGGCAGAGGGAGAAGCAGACTTCTCGCATACCAAGGAGCCCCATGAGGTACTCGATCCCAGGGCCCTCAGATCAATACCTGAGCTGAAGGCTGTTGCTTAACTGACTGAGCCACTCAGGCATCCCCTTTCCCTGAGTTTCCGTGAGGGCTAGTTAGTGATCCATATAAGGATGTCATTTTATGAATGTTTTAATGACGCATGTAATCATGGATCTGAGACTTCCTTTGCTCTTTTGAAAGAAATTGACCTCAAAAGCTAAATATTTCCTGTTACCAGGGACATATAAAGACCATACTTTAAGCTCTGACAGCTATTCTCAAAACAGAGTTCTGGAAGTTAACTCTGACCAATGTCAGAGTGATAATCGCACAGCTTCTATGAAGATGACTTCTGAAGAGGAAAACATTCATTTGGATGTAAATTATGGTGTATTTACTAGAAAAGAATCACACTATTTTATAGAGAATTCAGTGAGTCAGGTATAGATAGTAAGAAGAGTTATGTTATTCACCTAGTAAAAATGGAGTGTATATTTTTGCTATTATAAAATGCATTCTTCTATAAAAGGTGGCATAGCATTTCTAATGAAGGTTTGATCTAAGAATAGCTCTACTCCCAAGTTTAGAAAAGTCACCCTAAGGGAAAAATGCTTAGCAGTTTATATTTAAATAGCCTCCTTAAAAACATTCCTGTTACTCATTGCATATGACCTTACCTATAATTCATATTTATTTATAATTACTTGAGTGAGAAGAATTATTAAACTTTGGGAACTATAAATTATTAACTTTTTAATGTTCTACTGTGAAAGTTAATTTCAGCAGATAAATGGGGGAAAAAAAAAAACCAAAACCTGTAGCAGCTTATTTGGTAGAAGAAAATTCTGGTGAGTAGGGCATAGCTTACTCAGGAGCAAACACAACCCTCCCTGTCTCCCCACATTCCTATTGGTTTGTCCATTTTGGTCTCCAGCTGTCTCCAGAGGAATTTTGCTCTTTGCTTTTGATTGCTGTCGGCTTTTTGATCTGGTGTTATTTATCATGGAAGCCAAGCCCACTGAGGGAATATTCCTATTGGTTCCTTCCCTCTCTGTCTCTAGACCTAACTTTCCAGAACTTTCTCTGTCTTCCTCAAAGCCTGTGAAGCATGACTTCTTTCTCTTAGCTTTTTCTTAGCTTTTTCTCACTTCTCTACATCTGAGGGATGTCGCTCATATCCTGCGAGGAGAGATGCTTCCAGTGTCTTCTCTTAAGGAGAGGGTGTATCACCCTGTTATGTCGTACCCTCTCCATTCCCACTTCTCCAGTGTCGCTGCACCGAAGGGTGCCTCAGATTCCCTTGCACTCCTTTCCTTAATTGCCTGTATGATCCAGAGGCCCCCTTCCTGGATGTTCCCCAGACCTCTTGATGTCCAAAGCCACCAACACTTTAATATTCAAATGGAGTGGTTGTTGTTATTGCTTCATTTGCTGCAGGATCTCTAGTAACCTTGCTAAGTTGTCCAAAAATCTTCTGGAGAGAATTATGGTCTAATCATTCCGTGCTGTGGTCTGCTTCTCTATTTTAGGCTAGATGCTCTTGACCAAGGGCTCCTGACCTCCCTCAGTGCCCACCCCATCCCTGGCACATGGCTTTGCTCCTCTTCCTTTAATTCTTGTCCCCTCTTCTTTGTATGTTACAGGTACAGCTCTTGTGCTACAAACTCAGGCTCAGGAGATATGTGACTTTCTGGACTTTTCTATGATTGCATCTGACAGTCACCCCATTCATTCCATCTAGTGACAGAAGCTTCATCTTAGCCAATTACAGGTTAAACTCGGATTTCTCCCCTTCCTTCTTTTTCCCCTTCTAAATTCTGGGCAGGGGTGGGGTGGGCTTATATGCTGTCAGATCATCAAGGGTGGTGGTGGGGTCTAGCTTATTTCCTCCCATCTGCCCAGGCAGGTCTTCAGTTAAGAGTTGGTCATGTCTGGTTCTTGTCTTTCTTGCTTCTTCACACTGGTAGCTGTGGAGATGTTCTTTGTTCTGCTCAATCTATCCAGACTGTGGCTGGTGAGATCTTGCCCTGACTGCAAGCCCAGATCTGCTGGTTGCCAGCGCCACATCTCAGCTACTCTTGGCAAGGAGTCCTGTAGCACCTTTGGTGGGTCCCTAGGTCCTGGGAATGAGTGAGACTGCCTTAGGCCTACCATCCTTGACACAGAGACATCTCTGTGTATACCCCATGGGGGTATAGAGAACCTCTGGGAGCTTGCCTTCCTGGCTAGCAAGTCACTGGTTTGCTTTGCTCTCAGACCCTCAAACTCTCTGGGCATTGTCCCCCAGAGCAGGTCTGGGGACAGGGCACAGGGGTACTTTTCAAGGACACTGAAGAGAACTTTTATTTCATTCCTCTTTAATTCTCCCTTTCTCTAGTCTGGAGAACATCTCCAGGGGGTTGGGGTAGGGACAGAAAGAACAGGATTTGGCTCATGACATACTGTTTTAAGTTTATAATTTATGTCTGAATTCCTAAGATTTTAAAAGTCACAAGAATCTGAGCCTTGTGCTCTGCTCTAACATCCTTCTCCTGGTGGAATGCTGTAGCTAGAAAGTGGGAAGGTGGGGAAAGGATAAGGGTCAGACAATGGGAATTGCTGGGAATAGGAACCATATGGGGTAATATTTCAAAACAATATCCTGCTGCTTGAACAAACCTTTTTCTGAAATTTTGGTAGAACTGAGTACTGGAGATGTTTGCAGCGCAGTGCATGGCTGGGAATCACTGAAGCGTCTTCTCCTGCCTCTCTAGGGCTCTAGGGATTTCTCCCTATCTGTCTCTTCCTCAGACTCTGGTCTTCCAGGGTAACCAGACTGTTTCCCTCCCACTTTCTCTTCTCTTCTATCTCAGCTCCCCTTACCACCTTCTCTTTGGGTCTACATATAGACACTCCCAATTCAGCTCATTTTGCCCCAGCTGCTTCTTCCAGAGCAAGACCTGGAGTAGGGGATGGTGTCCATTCGCGTCCAAAGTTTCCCTCTAGGATTTTTCCTATAAAGGGAGCAATTCCCACAGTGCCTGGCTGTCTCAGATAGAGGAGCTTGTGACTCTTGATTTCAGGGTGTATGGCTTTGAGCCCATGTTGGATCTAGAGATTACTTAAAATAAATAAATAATTTTTTTAAAAAGAAACAATTCCCCACCCTATTCTGTACAAAGTTACATGAATTCACCTCCTTCTTATTATTTGAAGGCAACTGTGTCTTATTTTGCTGTAAAAAAAAAACACCAAATAACAAAAACCGTCCTTTCACTTTTACTTAAATGTAAACATTTATTTTTGTTAACTTTTTGAAATATATATATATATTTTTTTTTAAATGGTGGAAATCACTTATTTTCAAGGATTTGCTAACAGTTTCCCCAAGTATCAAAACCCGAGAAAACAGCCAACTGCATTTGCATGCAAAGCCTCTCATTTCCCTGCTTCTAAAAATTCATACTTCCTTAACAGTTCTCCTCCTCCCAAAGCTCAGAGGATCGAAACCCAAACTCTTGCAGGCAGGCGTACCGCCCAGTTCTCTCCGTGACACAGAAACCGAATGAAAACTTTTGTTAAAGGGGGAGGGGACGGAGACGCAAAGGATGCTGTATTTATTTATTGTGCTTGGTATTACCTAGAATATCAATGAAGATTTGGAAGGAGACCAAACTATGTCATCCCAAAATATGCCTTGAAATTGACATCAAAATTATTTTGAGCTAAAAGCACTTGAAAAACACCCCAGCCGGTACAAGGACACTCTGACTATCCCCCTTTTCTTACTAAATGCAGAAGATAAAAGCCCCATATGGAAGATGTCTTTCCCAGACCAGAAAGAAAGTAACATTCTTATCCACACAACAGGAAGTTGAGACTGAGAAGATTCTGTACAAATAGGCCTTGTTCAAATAATTCTTATCTTTCTTTAGCCTCCCCATGTAATTTTTCCACAGTTACCCCTCTCCAACCTAATAGACAAGCTTTTAGATTTTGCAACTATTTTGAGTCTTCATTTCCTTATGAGAGCTGCTGCTTGCCACGCAAAACTTACACCACGTTTGTATGCTTTTCTCTCTTCCTTATCTGTCTTATGTCAATTTAATTCTCAGAGAGGGTGTGGAGGTGAACTCCTCTCCTACAATTTTGTCAGGTAGGTGCATGTGAGGGAGAGGGGAACAGGAGAGCAGACCCCCGCCCTCCACATCAGCAGGCTGTCTCAGTGTTTATTTACATGGCTACTTTCATTTCATTATGATTTAGAGTTTCTCTCTCTCTCTCACACACACACACCATATATATATATATATTTTTTTCTTTTATTTTGAACGAGTGAGTGCACACACATTTATGAGTGGGGGGATGGAGAGGGGGAGAAGGGGAGAGAGAGAATCTTAAGCAGGCTCCAAGCCCACACAGGGCTTGATCTCTCACATCCTGAGATCATGACCTGAGCTGAAGTCAAGAGTCAGATGCTTATCAACGGAGCCACCCAGGGGCCCCACAAAATGTATATATTTTAAGGAATTAACTTGTGTTTTTGTCTGCATTTAATCTTTTAAAAGTCAAATAACCCTAGAAAGGGAAGGGTCTGGGGAGTGATGTTTCCCACGAGTGTTCAGGCTTAGATGCAGCTTCTAAATTCAGCTCGCTCCTCAAACCCTGCCCGCATGCCACACTCCCTCCAGTTTCTCTAGAGAAGACAGAACAGAGACGGTAGGTAGGACGGGGTGGGTGGGAACCCCTGCTGTGGTTGCTCCGAATGTAGTCCCCCCCATTCCCCACTTTTCTCATTCCCATCCCCTGCACCCCCGACCCTTCCATGGCTTCTCTGGCCTGCAATTCTGCGCTTCCGTAGGATTCGGCACCTACGTGGCCAACTCCCTGACCATTTTTCTACCTGCTGTTCTGCTTCACGTTTTAGGATTCTGCACTGTCTTTGTTCTCTGCTCTGGTGGCCATGACAATGCGGGTCTCTCTTCTACTTACAGAGGAGTGAGATCGACCCAGGGCCTGGTGGTCTCTGCTGAGTACTGTTTTTTACCAAGCGTTGCTCTGCTGGGGTTGAGGCCTCCCCTCTCTCTTGGGTACTATGCCCTCTCTCTTGTTGTACACTGAGGCCTAGGAATTTATTTTGGACTCACCTTGAGCCCACACAATTCCACAGTGGTGTTCCAGTCGGTGGCGAAGAAGGAAGGTTGACTGTGTTTCCTCTGCATGTAATACAGGCAAATGGTTTTTACAGCAAAGTTGCTTGGATCCAGCGGGTTTAAGTTTAGAACACATCTTTCTTCTCCTTATTACTCTTAGTGTCTCTTTGTTGGGCCCAGACATGAGCACAGAGAGCTCAGCTGGGGCTGAGTCCATAGGACAGGCACTTTGATATTCTAGAAATGTATCATTTCTTATTTTCACAACCAGAGAAACCTCCCCTGTAGTGTTTCCAGCCTCTAGCTCTTCTTTCTTCCTTCTTCAGCCCCATGTTCACATCGCTGCAGACATTCCCATTTTAACTGCCCTGGCTCAAAAATCTTCTCTGTCTTCTTATTCAGAGGGGACAATCCAAACTCCTTGGACTTCATTTAGGGCCCTTTACCATCTGCCTTCATCTTACTTTTCCAAAGAATTGCTTACTCTTCCTCTGTGCCAACTTGCTCCGATCGGATCGACACTCACAGCTTCTCAATGTGCATTACTCATTTTGTGGTCACACCTTGCAGAGTGTTCCTCTTTTCCCAGTCCACATGTTCTCTCTCATTCCCCCTAAGGCAGTCTTTCTCTTCAAAGTGTTCCCAGTTCATTCCAATCTGGAGGCTCAGCTATTTGCAGAATTTTATAGTATTTATTGTTGTAGCTGTCATTTGACGATTGAACAGGGCCTTGCTTTATTGCCTGTAGACTGATCCCTCAAAATACAAACCCCTGGTTAACACAGATCTATTTCTCTGGGCACAGACACCACTGGAGAGAAGCTATGGGATTCCTTGGTGTTGATTAGCAGTGATGAGGAAAGAAGAAAAGGCGGAGGTGCTATCCTGCATCTTGGAGAAAGGCCAGAAGCCAGTAGCTCTGCAGAGCCAACCCATCCTAGCACAGGAGCCACCCTGGTACTGAGCCTGAGATGCTGCTGGGTGGGCCATACCTACTGTAGCCCCTTGTCTCTGATGGGCTTCTACATCAAGAGAATATTTGATCTTCAGACTCATCTGGACCTTAGGGCCTTTGGTCTGTTTGAAACCCCAAGCACTGGGGTGCCTGGGGGGCTCAGTTGGTTAACTGGCCCAACTCTTGGTTTTGGCTCAGGTCATGATCTCAAGGTTGTGAGATTGAGCCCCACCTCTGGCTCTGTGCTCAGTGTGGAGACTGCTTGAGATTCTCTCTCCCTCTCCCTCTGCCCTTCCAGCTCCTGGGCTTGTGCTCGTACATGCTCTCTCTCTCTCAAATAAATAAATAAATCTTAAAAAAGAAAAGAAACCTCCAGCACCAAAATTTTTAGCCCACTGTTCCTTTTCATTCAGGTCCCTATCCAAATAGCTCCATTTCATCCCTAATCACATCTAAATTAACTTCACCCAACACTTTGTATGGCATCATCCTATTTTTCTTATCTGAAATTATTATCTTTATCTAAATCTTTGCTTATTTATAGTCTATTTCATGTGTTTACAGCAGCCCTATCTATCTTGTTTATTCCTGAATTTCCAGTGCTTAGAGTAGTGCCAACATATAGTAGATGCTGAACATGTTTATTGAATGAATGAATAAACTAGGAAAGGAACTTTGGGCAGTTTCTTGCATTTGAGCGGAGTTGTAACTCTTTCTGTCATGGAGAAGAAGAAGCGGAGGTTGGGAATCAGATGGCTACAACCAGTGTTCTGAACCCTGTCCCTTCTCAACCAGCACCAGATTTCCAGGAAGAGCCACGTTCATGGCTCTCAGGGCTGGGCAGCCCAGTGATCCTCTAGTTACCCCAGTATATGAGTTCAGTACAACTAGATACCCCCCACAATGCCCTAGGACAGGCATCATTGGCTTCAGGAGAACTTTGGTCAATTAGCTATAGTTTGGTGGGGGAGCTCCCCAAACTTCCTCTAGGTGTGCAAGCTCTAGGCTAGCAAGTAACCATGCTGGAGTAGTGGTGATTGAGTAGCTTCCTTTTTTTTTTCTTTTTACAAATTAATTTAAATCTTTCTTACTTTTTCAATTTTCCTGTTCAAGTGTACTGTGAAATGCACAAATACTAAATGAAATCTTTTATCTGTGTATACTTGTGTAATCACCCCCAGACCGAAACATACTCAGCATCCTAGCAGATTCCTTCATACTTGGTCCCAACTGATTATCCCCCAAGGGCAACCTGACCTGGATCCCTATAGACTTTTTTTTTTTTTTTTTTTTTTTTGCCTGTTTTGGAACATCATATAAATGGAATTATACAGGAAGTTTCATTTTTGAAAAGTGGTCATCTAAACTGATGATGCATGACCAGGAGAGGGGTAAGAACTTTTGCTTTTCCCCTCAGTCTGCAGCACTGTGAGTCAGGCAGGCATTGCAGGGTTTGAATCATGACTTACTCCCATAACCTTCAGAAGCTTATTCAACCTTGTTGACCCTTGGTTTCTTCATTATAAAATAGAGTAATTATTCCTGCTTTGGAAAGTGCTTGTTAGGATGAGTAATATATGCAAAGTGCCTTGTGCAGTGCATGGCACATAGTGGGTGCTTGATAAATGTGTGTTGGATAAATAAAACGATATACATTTTTAGCTATAGTAAGCATTCATTACATATACACTAAAATAATCTTCTGGTCATGTTCCTGCTAGTACTGTAGATTTCTCTTTTGTGAATTACCCAGGACTTCAGATTAAAGATAAGGATGTGTGTGGCCAACGACTTCTGTAAAGATTTCTGGCACTTTCTGGAATTAAAAATTCCTTTGGGTTTTACCAGCCAGAATCAAATATTGGGAATGGGGGTAAAGGACCATTTCTGTGAAAATGGGCTTTTTCTGTATGAACAATTCACTTTAGTACAAGAAGTATTTATGGAACGAGTGCAAAGCTCGAGGTTTCCCATTCCTGTTTTATTCACAGATCATACCCAAACTTCTCAGCATTTCACTTTCAAGGGACCCGCTGAAAACGAGGGCGGGTCCCTTTAAGGCCCTGGAAAGGGTCTCGGTGTTGGTTTCGGCGGGGAGGGCACGCCCCATCACGTGGGCGCAGTCCCAGAGGGGCAGGGCCGGCGTCTCTGGGCTTCCGTCACTTCCGGTTCTCTGTCAGTTGCAAGCGAGCGAGCAGAAGGCAGTTCGGCTGCAAGAGTGGAGCGTGAGTTCTGGGGACCCCGCCCCCACCCTCTCGAACCCCTTCCTGGCCGGCCCCCACCCTCCCAGCCGGGCCGCGAGCCTCTGGCGGCTCTACCCAGCTCGCAGGCCAGGGGAAATGGCGGCATTGCCAGGCCTCCCCGCCTCGGCCTCCTTGGACCTCCTCCTCTGTCGCCGACCCGCGCGTCCCATGCTCTGCAGCCCTACCCGCGCCAGAAGCCGGCTCCCGTGAACGGCCCCGGCGTGGCGAGTGCGGCGGCGGGGCGCGGCCGGGCGGGGGCGAGGAGCCGCGGGGAGGGGGCCCGGGCGCCCCCGGGACAATGCAGCGGCGGCCCGGGCCATGGCGGGGGCGCGTGTGGTGCCTGCTTCTCCCCTGGGCCTGGCTGGGGCTCTTTCCGCGGCATCCAGGGTTGGGGGGCTCTCTACCGGAGGGCAAGAGAGGACCCCGTCGGAGGAGGGCAAGGGGGTGGGGGAAGGACGGCTGGTGTGCTGAGGGGAGCTAACGCTTCGAGAGAAGAAAATGGCGCTTGGTGCAAGTCCCTCCTCTTCCCATACGGTCTCCGCACTTCGCCGCCTCCCACGCCCCCTCCGACCAACCTGTCCCCCCCGCCCCCCACCCCTGGGCCTCAGCCGTTGCCAGCCCCAGGGTTCCAGTAGCTTCCTGGCACCGCGCGACCCTCTTCCCAGTCTTGGTGCCCATCACTCTCGTGTTGTACCGAATTCCTGTGCTCTTTAGTCCCGGTTTAGTTTCACCTCGTCTTTTCTGATCCTCACGCCATCATCAAAGACCGAAACGCATTTTTTCAGTTGCATTTTGTATAGATTCCACACTAGCGTTTTAGTATCACCTGCCCGAATTACTGGCCTGTCCCCCCTCCTTCGAACAGTAAAGATTCATTAAGTGGAAGTAAAAATCTATCTTGTTAAAAGTTCAAAGTGGCTTTAGTTACCATCACCTTTTTTTGTTTGTTTTTGTTTTTTTTCGGTGGTCTTATAATTTGGGTTATTTATGAAGTCGTTCAGTGCAGTGATCTTAGGCAGCATCCCCCCTACAGCTTTTATTAATAGACCGTATAGTTATGCTTGACAGTTTCAAAGTGAAAGAATAGGTTATGTCCAATTTAATAACCTTTAAAAAATGTTTCTTGGCATTATTAGCTTCTAGCATTAAAAAACGTAAATTGCTTTTCGAGTTAGGGTTGTAAAATGGAACAGTAACAGGAATAGTACATAAAATGTGGTTCTCAACGTTGCTGGTCCCCTCCAAATTTACTCTTTTCATCGGGAAATTACCAGTTAAACAACATGGCTGGTTGCACATGTTTGAGCTTTTTGAAATTAGTGGCTAGCATTGGGATGGATGGCCCACTTCTTTTACCTTGACCTCCTATTGTTAGTTGCCAAGGCAAGTTTAGTCTAGAGAGCTAGATTACTTGGGTTTTTTTGAGGAGGAAATGAAGTCTTTTTCCCTTTATTCAACATTTACAGCCTGAGTGTTGTATATATTGGGCCCTTTAGGGCATACAGAAATTAATAGGACTCAGTCTTTTTGGAGATAGAGAGGGCTAAAGATAATTTAATAATAAGTGGTTTATGACCTGGTTTTATAAGTGTCTTGAAAAGAGTGCCTTGGAATTCCTTGAAATTTGGGCTTTAGCTGTGGGCTGCCCCCTACCCCTTCTCTGCAAAAATCGGCGCTTTGTCTCTCAATAAAGATCCACCTGAAAGCAAGATACTGGGTTATGTATCTTGTGGTGGGGGGAGCTAAGGTCATAGTGGAATTTGAGAGGAGATTTTGCCTCACTTATAAGCAGATTCTTCAAAATGTAGTTAAACTATTTCAGAGTAGAAAATTAGTGTAAAATACAGCGAACCGTAAAAATTGTAATTATCTTTGTGAACTCTGAATTAGTTTTTGTCATTTTGATGGCATGATCAAAAAGCCAAAGAAAATTAGGGACATACACAAAATATGAAAAATAGGACTATTCTGGCAAACGAATTACATCTGTATAGTGCAGCTGTGCCCCATGTTGTGTGAATGTTGGGGTCAGTTCCTGCAATTAATAATTATGTTAGGTCTCATCAATGAGAAATATAAAACAGTACGGAGAATATGCCTATTCCTAGTTTTAACAGATTGTTATCAGCTGCCTTTTTCCAATTTAGTCTACCCATAAACATCTAACTCCTCTAAAATGAAGTATAAAAACACCCAATGGGTTTGAGAAAGAGGTGTAGGAGTGTGAGATGTGTGTGACATTTTAGTTCTTTCTCCTTGCTGGATTCTCCTTGCTGGGTTCTGGATGTTACTTTCAATTTGGAAGAGTATAAATTAAGAGTATAACTTATAGCATTGTGCTGAGCATAACAACTCCAGTACTACAAAATGGTAGAACCATGGAATTTCTTGAATTTTTGCTTGGGAAAGAGTTAAGTCAAAGGTAATAGAACAATTTGTAAATTTTGTGTATAATGTATTTTTCTTTCAGAATGCCTAAATCAAAGGAACTTGTTTCTTCAAGCTCTTCGGGCAGCGATTCTGACAGTGAGGTTGACAAAAAGGTGACTGTTAACGCAAGTCATTTCTGTGATAACTTAATTCAGCAGTATTGCCCACACCCTGTTCTCAAGGACAGCAAGGCTTATCAGAATGGTAAAATGAGTGCCTGGATGGGCGTTTCAGAAAATGTAGATGGCTCCTGGACCTCTTGACCAAAATGCTTGGGGTCCTTGTACGTTCACACTCCTGAACCCTGAATCAGGCTTGAGCAAGTCTTCAGAGTTTAACAAGTCTCCTGTAGAGGACTTCTAGGAACCCCAAAGCTGTAGGGCCACCAGTTTATTCCCTAGGGGGATAGCATTAGAATGAGGCCGGAACCCTGTTTGCCATTATTCAGAAACCTGCCTAATCTCTAGGTATTGTGTGTTGTAGTTGAGTTAAAATTACCTGAACTCTTTGAATGTAGATGTCAGTTTTGACCACCTTCTCAGCCACTGGTGTTTATCCAGTCCACTAGGATTACTTAAAATGTAGGCTTGGAACATTTTAAGTTAGAGTGTTATTTACTCTGTTCCCCTCCTTTTAGTTAAATCAACACCCGGCAAAGCTAACATAAAATTATGCATTTGGACAAGAGGGTTTTTGTACATTAGATGACAACCGTGCTGGGAGCCGTGTATTCTGCTTAACTGAGCAGCTCACACTGCAGTCAGAGCTTCCTTCTATGCAGAACTGGTTTTTTTATTTCCTAGGAGGTTACATAATTATGTCTCTGAGTTTAGTTGGCAGTGTTAAAAGAGCTTATGGGAGAATCTTGGAGAAGGTGGACCTTTATAGGGAAATACAGAATATATAACCTAAATGTTGAAATAAGGCCCCAAAAAGCATACATTAGCCATACTCCAGAAGAAAATACCTCTTAATTTTTTTTTTATTCAAACCTAATAATGGCATTTGACTATTCATTTAACAAATTTTTACCGAGCTTTTATGTGTCAGTCCGTAGATACCCAGCCCCCTATATATAAAGAATAATCCACTTTCTGCTTTATTGAGCTGGTTTTTTTTTTTTTTTTTGCTGTTTTTGCTGTTTGCTATTAATCCTGTAAACACAGTAATACATTAGCTTTTTCAGTTTATATACGTGTGTACATCCTGTTTTACCTAATTTCATCTAATTTAGTACATTAATATATTAGTTTCTACTTTCCACTAAGGAACGTGACTGCCCTCTGCTGTTTAGGTTGGGAACTCTACTGATTTTCATAGGCTGTTAGGTCATTTTCAGAATGGGGCTGTATAAAGTTTTTACAATAATGTTGCTTTATTTAAAACATTGCCTTGATTTGGGATGCTAATATAACACATTGCTGTCCACCTTCAGTGATTTTTTGTGATGAAGTTCTTGTGTTGTTGACTTCTAATAACCAGTACAAAATAAGCTTTTCATATTCATAACTTTTCAAAGTCAGTTTAAGTCCCTTTTGGAATAGACAGGGTATAAATGGCATATCCTAGATTGGAATAAGTTGGTTGTTTCTTCCTAATTAATATATATCCTTTATAAAAATATAAGTTGCTGACTAACTTGAGTAAACTTGGGGTTTTCAAAAGTTTGTTCACAAGCAGCAGGCCCCCATCTCTTTTTTTTGTCCCCCCTTCCAAAAAAATTGTATTTGGGATACTGGTCTAGAAAAGAATTATTCTTCTGGTTATTGCCACTATGATGCTTGAGGTGTTTTTTGGGCTTCTGAGAACACATTTTGAAAAAACTGTGTTAGATCTTAGGTTAGCTCCATTGTTCCATTGTCAAATGAATCTTTAAGTCTTAAAAAGTAATGAAGTGCTTGAACCTGAGATGTGTTTTACTCTTGTGTGTGCAAATTTTAACCAATATGCTTATTTTTCTTTCAAGTTAAAGAGGAAAAAGCAAGTTACTCCAGAGAAACCTGTGAAGAAGCAAAAGACTGGTGAAACTTCAAGAGCCCTGTCATCCTCTAAGCAGAGCAGCAGCAGCAGAGATGATAACATGTTCCAGGTAATTTCCTTAGATCCAGAGGAATTCTTGTCTGGCTTGATCTGAAAAATGTTACTAGTACCTTAATCTAATACTGCACAATATTGACTAAGAATATTCCTTGAAATAGAAGAGTAGGTTTGTAGAAATGAAAGTCATTTATATGATGCTAGATTATTGTTAAAGTCTAGAAACCTGTAGTTTGGCTAAGTGTAAAACAATTTAAAAGTTACAGATATCCAAAAAAAAAAAAAAAAAAACCAAAAAAAGTGATTGAGAACTGCACATTTAGGAAGCAGTTTGGAATAGATAGGTCTAGTATTGGGCTGTGAAATATGGATGGAGTATTACTGGAGAAGAAACAGCATTATGGCCTGCATAGTTTGGGCTTGATAAGAATGGGAGAGTCAGGTGGCGCCTGTGTGGCTCAGTTGGTTAAGTGTAGGACTCCTGACTTCTGCTCAGGGTTTTGGGATTGAGCCTGTGTTGGGTTCTGCCCTCAGTAGGGTGTCTGCTTGAGATTCTCTCCCTTTCTCTCTCTGTGTCCTCCCCTAACCCCATGATGCTCACTTGCTTTCTCTCGAAACAAATAAATAAGTTTTCTCTCAAAAACAAATAAATTTTTAAAAAAGAACAGGAGAGGTGGGTGGATTTACTGAAATTGGCCCTCCCTGTATAGTGGGGAATAAGATTGAATGTTGAGGTAAAGCAAGGGAAGTGCTTCAAGAAGGGCATAATTATGAGTTGGAGCCAAAATGTTAGAATGAGGCTGCAAACATTTGACTGGAAAAGGCTAGAGTGTATATACGTGTACACATGTATGTATATATAAAATGCATAGTTATGTATAATACAGATACATATTTTTAACTTTCTGATGGCCTTGAAAGACAGTGCCAGGATTAAGGTTAGAGTGAGAAAATAGGAGCACCTGGGTGGCTCAGTTGGTTAAGCATCTGTCTTCAGCTCAGGTCATGATCTCAGGGTCCTAGGATCAAGGCAATTGATCAAGTTGATATCAAGTTGTCAAGTGGTATACCTTACGTGTATACAGTTTTTGCTAAAGTATGTTAAAAACCTAGACCATGCAGATGGATTATTTAGTTATGGGTTTTAGTTCTTTGACTAATGTAGCGCTGGGGAATAGACTGAATTGGTAGAGAACCTGAGTCACTGTATATAAGGAAGAATTACCAAAGGGCCCTCATTTCTTTGAGTTCATAATAAGTTGAATGCTTACCGTATTTCATCAGGTCTTGCTGAGTTCTGGGTGTGCAGTGATGAGCCAAGTAGATGTGATCTCTGGTTTCATGGAATATATGGGAATAAATATGATACTGATAAACATGTATTTAATTAAAGTTATGATGTGGGCTGAGAAGCAGAAGGGCAGATTATGGAAGAGGAGGTGCTCTGGGAATCTCTAAGGATGTGACATTTGAAGCTTAAGACCTAAATGAGCCAGTCATATGAAGTGAATGGGAGGGGGAATCCTCTTCAGAGTAAGTAGAGAGATCTGTGCAAATGTTTTGTGGCTAAAGCTTAGGAAGCCTGGTTGAGAGAGTTGACAGGTGATCTAGTTGGTAAGGAGGTTGGGGGCCAGATCTTGCACCATCTTCCTATTGGAAGGCCATTTTTAGGAGTTTGAGTTTTATTCTCAGTGCTGTGGGAACCTCCCTTAAGGGTCAGGATGAAGTGTGAAATCTGTAGGAGGCTATCCATCCCTTCCTTTCAAAGACTCTCTTGTGTAGAATGGGGGCTGCACTGGAATATTTTAACTTAATGTTTTGCAGTAGAGGTAAAAACTTCTGAGTATTCGGGTAACTGTTTTGGACCTCTCTCTGATGAGTCTTGTTCATCATATGCCTCCCTTTGCCTGTGTAGTAAGAGCATCTGTGTCATTTTAATGGGTTTTATCTTGTCCATTGAAGAAACCAAGACCCACATTTAGAGATTTTATTCTGTTAGAACAGTTTGGGGAAAACCAGATCTATTTTTAGGAGATGATTTTTTCACCAGAAAAGTGGGTTCAATTTTTAAAATCTCATCTGGAAAGCTTCCTGAGCCTCATCAAGCTATGAGACTCCTCACTGTTTTGGAAGCACCTGTAGGGGGAACCAGATATTTTATTTTCACAGTGACTTTTCAGAGACTTTTTAAGTGCAGTGATATGCATTCTAAGAGATAATCTTTAATTTTGTTGCCATTGTAGCTTTTTACTTGTGATGGTATTTAGGCCATAAAAAAAAAAAATCTTGGTGGTAATACTGAATTTTAATTGGTTAAAGAGCATGGTAGGGCGCCTGGGTGGCTCAGTGGGTTAAGCCGCTGCCTTCGGCTCAGGTCATGATCTCGCGTCCTGGGATCGAGTCCCACATGGGGCTCTCTGCTCAGCAGGGAGCCTGCTTCCTCCTCTCTCTCTCTCTGCCTGCCTCTCCAACTACTTGTGATTTCTCTCTGTCAAATAAATAAAATCTTTAAAAAAAAAAAATAAAGAGCATGGTAGAGTACATTGTATAATATAGAATGAGGGTTTCATTTTTATTTGTAATAATGGTTTGGTAATTTTATTAGATGGGTGAAGGATGAGTTTTTTGGGAGGAAAAATCAGACTCATTGTGTTTTGTAAAGGGGTTTGTTTGTTCTTAATAGAGCTGTATATTTTCTATATTTTTTACTTACCAAGAGAGTGCCTTGGAGACAGCTCACAGAATGGAACTTGTTAAGACATTGCTAGAATCTGTTAGGACCCAAGTGACCAGGTATCCTTTTCAAAAACAAATAGATCTAAAATCTAAATTAGAACTGTTTGGGTACTAATAGCCATAAGACAGGATTATTTTTTTTAACTTCATATCTATTACTTGAGAATTAGAAGAAATAATCTTACTCTGGTAAAGCAGTGTGCATAAACATAAGCAGCTCTTTAAATGTAATACTTGAAGAGAATTGTACCCAAGGAAAGTCACTGCACTGATTTTTCAAACTCCAGAATGATTTGGGCAGAATCCTGGCTAGAGCGGAAATACTCCTACATGCTTGCCTTGAGTGTGGTTCCTTCAGCTCTGAGTTTAAGAACTTGGTTCTGTAGAGACATAACCTCCCTGAGGTAGGGCTTACGTGATATTGAAAACAACCTGGAGGCCTGTCTTGTAAATACTTAGCACTTGTGTCCTAAAGGTCAGAATGGTTGAGACAGGGACATTGATCTGTATTTTTCTTCAGAGTTAGACATTGGGGTCAGTAGTACTACCTTACTTGATTTAATGATTTAAGGAAAAACCTGATCCTTTAAAATTCTGTTGTTGCAGAGACAATTCTTAAAATGGTGTGGAGCTGGGGGTTCATGTATATATTTTAGGAACCCGGAAATTATTATTTCTGTATTTGAATTTTTTTTTGGTGAGTGAAGAAATTATTCATAACCTTCATCAAATCTCCAAGGGAGAGGGGAATAAAAAAAAATGTAAGAATCAACATTCTGAATGATATTCATGTTTTCCCCCCTTGTTAAATTCCGCATTGTATATAAATGTATACATATATATACACATATACATATAATGTAAAATTATATGCATTCTGTCATCTGATTATGTTATTTCCTCTTATATCATGTGATTGTAGAGATCTTTATTCTTTCTACTTTAATCATTCTATCTGTATATTACCTCTTGTTTCTGTTTTTTTTGGAGGAGGGTAAGAGTTTGTCAGCTTTATTCATTTATTCATTTCTCCTCAAGGGAGAGAGGACTATTGGGCTTCTTTTTAATAAATGTTATTGAGAGGTAATTTATATATATAACAAAATGCACACATTAAGCCTAAAATTTGGTCAGCTGTGATAAAAATGGGCACAGTATTGTAATGAGGCCTTTTCCATTACCCCAGAAAGTTCTCTCTTGGCCTCCCTTTGCAGTCATTTCCCTTGCCTGACATAACTACTGATCTCATTTCTATCACTGTGTTTTTATTTTGCCTGTTCTACAGCCTCTTGTAGTGGAATTGTCCAGTTTGTATTGTTTTGTGCCTGGCTTCTTTTGCTCAGCATAACATCTCGGGGTTGGTTCTTCTAGTTAGCCATCCGTAGTTTATTCCTTTTTATTGCTGAGTTGTATTCCACTGTAGGATTATACAACAGTTTGTCCCTACACTTTGGATAGACATTTGAGTTGTTTCTACCTAGTCTTGGGCTGTTAGGAATAGCACTGTTGGAGCATTCTTGTACAGATCTTTGTGAATTTTTTTTTCCTGTTTGGATCAATTATCAGATGCATTTGCTGGGCCTTAGGGTAAGTGTATGTTCAACTTTATAAGAAACTGGCAAACTGTTTTCTGTAGTAGCTGTACCATTTTACACAATGTGAGAGATTCCAGTTGCCTCATACATGTCCTCACTGGGTTTTGTCAATATTTGATGCTATTCACATAAGCTAATGGATGTGTAGTAGAAGCTAATTGTACTTTTACTTTGGACTTTGTTCATGTCTTTTTTGCCCATTAAAAAAATAGAGGTCATGGGACGCCTGGGTGGCTCAGTTGGTTAAGCAGCTGCCTTCGGCTCAGGTCATGATCCCAGCATCCTGGGATCGAGTCCCACATCGGGCTCCTTGCTCAGCAGGGAGCCTGCTTCTCCCTCTGCCTCTGCTGCCACTCTGTCTGCCTATGCTCGCTCTCTCCCCTCCTCTCTCTCTGATAAATAAATAAAATATTTGAAAAAAAAAAAATAGAGGTCATTTGGTTTATTGAGCTGGAAGAGTTCTTTATGTATTTTAGGTATGAGTTTTTTGTCAGCTCTAAGTATAGTGAACATTTTATTTAGGTCCATGGTTTTTCTGTTAATTTTTTTTTCTTAAGAAAATTTTATTTATTCATTTGTCACAGAGGGGAGAGAGAGAGCGAGCACACACACAAGCGGGGGGCGGGGGACAACAGAGGGTGAAGCAGGCTCCCTGCTGATCATGACCTGAGCTGAAGGCAGATGCTTAACTGACAGAGCCCACCCAACCGTCCCTCTAGCGTGATTTTACAGTTTTAACCCTATTTTCAGTTTGGATTCTCAGGAATACAGGATTTGCAGAAGAGAGTAGTAGTAGTATTTTTTCTGCTTCTATGTTTTGTTTTGGTTCTTTGTCCAAGAACCTATAAAGGCTCCAGAAGTCTCTTCCTGGTTTTTCAAGTCCTCTTCAGTATGGCTCCCATCTGTTTAGCATGTCTTTGAATCTCAGCAGTTGTTGTGTCTTTCTGTTTAGTCCCTTCCGTGTCCTTGTCATTTTTCTCTCTTTTACTTAATTGATGGGCTGTCGTTTTTCAAGGTTAGATCCTAATACCTAAGGTCTCTTCCACATGCTCAAGCCCACACCGAACTCATACTTGACTTAATCAGTATTACTTCAGTACATTTTAATGTTATAGATTCAGCTAGGTTATTAGCTCATGGGCTTACTAGCTACAGGGCTTACTGGCTAGTGGGTTTACTGTAAAAACCAAAATGAAACGATGTTCAGTTCTGTGTTAGCTGCTTGAGATACTTCTGCATTTCTTAGAGTCATTAAATCAATATTATAAATCACAATTAACAGTTTCACTGTGATAATTATTTTGGTCTTAGTTTATTCATTTAGACAGTTTACTGGGAACCTAGTATGATAGGCACTAAGGGGTGCAACGAAGAGTGATTAAAAAATAAGCCATTAAAACTGACCCTAAGATCACTGGTGACTTTAGAATAGGCAGTGGGAATTCAATTAGTAGAAACAGTATTTTTCTCCTTTTGAAATTTGGCAATAAAAGGAAGAAGGAAAAATGGAGAAAGTTATAAAATGCTGCAGATTAGGGAAAATGCCTTAGAAAAAGAGGGGAATGAGCATGTTAGGAAATGGTAGATAAGCAAAGGGAAAGAATGTGTAAGTAAGAAATAGGATAGAAAAAGTAAAAAGTTAAGGAAGTCTTGATGGTATTGTGAGTACAGGGAAGAGAGATTTGAAAGCACTTAACCCATATCCAGTGGACTTCATTTTCTCCATAAAGCATGGGGTTATGCCTGGAATTGGGGGCACAGCAGCAGGATCAGAAACTTACTTAAGGAAAGAAAACTGAAGGAAAATGAACCAGACCTGGCTGAGACCAGAAAGAGCGTTCTAAGAGGATATATGCAAGATGGAAGCCAAGAGGATATATGCAAGATGGAAGCCGTTAATGTATACTGGGTCAGTACAGCTGTGATTCTGCTACAGTAATACTTAGTATCCCTATAAAAAGGATTATTTTATAATCAAGGGGCCCAGGATGGAAGGGAAAGGAACATAGCCAAATGCAGAATCTTTGCTTGTTGATGTGTTCTAAGCACAAAAATCATGGCCAGTTATTAGTAGGATTGAAAAGTAGTTTTTTGTTTTGTTTTGTTTTGTTTTGTTTTTAAGATTTTATTTATTTATTTGGCAAAGAGAGAGGCACAACTAGAGAGGGAGCATAAGCAGGGGGAGCGGGAGAGGAAGAAGTAGGCTTCCCACTGAGTAGGGAGCCTGATTCAAGGCTTGATTATGACTTGAGCCGAAGGCAGATGCTTAATGACTGAAGCACCCACGTGCCTCTGAAGAGTAGTTTTAGAATGAGTAAGAGATAGGTAGAGGCATTGAAAGTTTTGATCAGGAAGTATGACTTTTTAGTTGAAGTGCTGGACAGTATAGACAGTGTCTTATAGTGAAGACATCTGAAAGGTGCTTTACAGAGTAAAGCCTTTTCCTTCTCTGGAATTTGTAGTTTGTTAAGCATAGTATCAAGTTTTTGGAAAATGGTTTTTTGTGGGTAGTTTCTGTGGTGAAGTCTATTAAAGATGTTATTTGAAATGAAGGTCTAAAAGGAAGAGGTTTCTCATGTTCTAGTGACTAGATCTCTGGATTTTTTAAATGTACATAGCTAGTGGGGTTTGTGGGGTTTGTGGATTCCTACAGGTTGTAGTTTGTACTGCCAAAGTTTGCTTTCTAATGATTTTTGTGGTAAAAAAACGCAACATAAAATTTACCATCTTAACTATTTTTTAAGCATGCAGTAGTGTTAAGTATGTTCATGTTACTATAAAACAGATTTCCTGAACTCTTTCTTTTAGCAGAACCTAAGGAATTCCCCTTTCCCTCTTCCCCCAGCCCCTGATCATTAATCATTCTGCTTTCTGTCTCTGAATCTGACTGGTGTTGCCACTTTTATAAGGGGAATCATGAAGTACACATCTTTTTTTTCTTTCTTTTTTTAAAGATTTATTTATTTTAAATATTTATTTATTTATTGATTTGTCGGGGCGGGGGGGAGAACACAAGCAGGCAGAGCGGCCGGCAGAGGCAGAGAGATGCAGGCTCCCCATCGAGCAAGGAGCCCAATGCGGGACTCGATCCCAGGACCCCGGGATCATGACCTGAGCCGAAGGCAGTGGTGGCTCAACCAACTGAGCCACCCAGGCGTCCCAAAGATTTATTTATTTTAGAGTGAGAGCTTCAGTGTGTGTGTGTGTGAGGTAGGGGCAGACGGAGAATTTCAAGCAGACTCTCCACCTAGCTCAGAGCCTCATGTGGGGCTCATGACCTGAGTGGAAATCAGGAGTTGGACGCTGAACTGAGCCACTCAGGCGCCTCAGTATGCATCTTTTTGTGAATGGTCATTTCACTTAGCCCATTCAGTAAGGTTCATCCATGTTGTAGCATGTGACAGAATTTTCTTTTTAGAGGCTGAATAATACCCCACGGTATGTATATATCTCACATTTTGTGTATCCATTCATCTCAGGATGGACATTTGGGCTGTCCCCATCTTCGGGCTGTTGTGAGTAATGCTGCTGTGAACATGGGTGTATAAATAAATACCTGCTCAAGACCTTGCTTTTACTTCTTTTAGGTTCATACCCATAAGTGGGGCTGCTGCATGAAATACTCTTGAATTTTCTGAGGAACCACCATGCTGTTTTCCATAGTGTTGTTCTGTTTTACTAATGATTCCTTTAATGTGAAAGTGATTGAAAATGTGAGATATACTTCATTTTAATTCCATTTTTTAAGAAAGATAACAGTGACATTTCCTTTGGTGGTAGTTTTGATACTGAGAATAGTAGTTACTTTCATGATTTAAAGTATAGGGAGTGTGCAGCAAGTTGTGATTAAAAATATGGACACTTTCTTGACATGAGAACCTTTCTATGTTTTTGTTTCTTTTGCAGATTGGGAAAATGAGGTACGTCAGTGTTCGGGACTTTAAAGGGAAAGTCCTAATTGATATTAGAGAATATTGGATGGATCCAGAAGGTGAAATGAAACCTGGAAGAAAAGGTGAGATTTAATTTCCTGAATTTGGTCTTAATTTAACCTTATTTAAAATTGAAATAATGTTGGCAGTGCATTTGGAAGATCCTCATTTAGTTGATTCTGTATTTTCTGTAGTCTTTTAGACACGAGATTTAACTTAATTTAATGACATGTCTTAAATAGCTGTTGGAATAAAACCCAGGAAAAAGAACACACTTCCTATCACTTTATTTGGCTGCTAATTTGCTTGGATGTAGCTTTAGGGGAAAAAAAAAATGACGTGAATTCTTAAGTAGAGCAGGAACTATCGGGTCATTTGTAAAATTAGGAATGAAAAATTCTGGTTTACGTGAATGTTTCCTTTAGGTCCATCTAAAGGATATCCTTCTTGGGGGGATAATAGCCTTTTAGCAGGTCTTTTGTCCTTCTTCCATTTGTGTGTCACCCAGTCCCAAGCTTGTTAGCATCATAGAAGCACATTTTATTTACTCATCATATAGCTAGGGAATGTTTGTATACAAACATAAATTCTTATATTTGGGTAGTTAGCTGCTTGAGGTTGATCCTTAGATCAAAATAGGCCTCTTTATCTCCTCCTCCTCTGCCTGTTTGTTAGCTTGAAGGTACCACTTGTTTACTTTATGCAGTTCTTAGGTTTGGTAAACCTAACCTCTCTGTTTCTGTACCCTTTAACATTTTCTTGTTCAAGGCCATTTCTGGAATCACTGAAGTTGTTTCATTGTGGCCAGTGCCAATTTCTTCTCTTACTTCTGCAAACATGTATTGAAACAATTTGATTAGCTTTAAAGCCCTTCCAGGATGTTGACCCAGGATGTTCTTCTGCCTTCCTCTCAATTTCATGGCCTCCCAGCAGTCTTCTGAGAAATACATGAATTTTTCCAATTCTAGTTTATTTTTCTATTTATGTGGGTCAAATATTAGTACATTAGAAGTTTCAAATGCCAAGTGCTTTCTCTTCACATTTTTACTTGAAAGGCATGTTCTTAGCTAACATTTTAAGTGTTTATTATGTGTTAGCTGATAAGTAAGCTTTTCACTCACGTTAGCTAATTTATTGGTTCACAACACTGCTTTGAGGTGTGAGGTGTTACATACCATTTTACTGGTGAGGAGACTGAGGCTTAAGAAATTTTTTTTTTTTAAGGTCATACAGTTAGTGATAGGGAGCCTGCGATTTGAACGCTGACAGCAGGACTCTCCAGAATGCATTTTTAACCACTGTCTACATTCTGAGAAGTCCTGTATGGGTCATGTCCCAGAAAGTTATCCAGAGTAAATGAATGCTTCTTGAAGAATTAACCAAAAGTTGCTCACTTTGAGTTCCTGTAGAAATTTTGAGCAAATGTTGGAACAAACTGGATGTAGAAATTGAGTGTCACATACAAAATCTGGATCTGGCCACTTAGCCTGCTAGTTTGCAAGGTTCTGTGAAACGCATCTTCGCGTCATCGTTTGTTCTCACAGGCTGTACTACGTATTGTGCAGGATGCAGTGTTGGAAGTAAAACTGGGCGTTAGACTGGTCTGCTCAGGTAATTGTGATGAATCTGTAATAACAAGGGATTTGACTCTCAATATGATAGCCGTTGTGCTATTTCAAGTAGCAGTTGTCGATAAAACAGGTTTTGGGTTGGAAGTGTGAAAATCGTCAAAGCTTAAGTGGATTTCCAACTTTTAAATTTTAAAAACTTTGTTTTAGGTATTTCTTTAAATCCCGAGCAATGGAGCCAACTGAAGGAACAGATTTCGGACATTGATGATGCAGTAAGAAAACTGTAAAATCAGAGCCATATGAAACCTGTACTGTTCTAGTTGTTTTAATCTGTCTTTTTACATTGGCTTTTGTTTTCTAAACGTTGTTTTCCAAGCTATTGTATATTTGGATTGCAGAACAATTTGTAAGATGAATACTTCTTTTTTTTATGTGCATTATTAAAAGTGTTCTGAGTGAAGCTAATTGTCAACTTTATTAAGGAGGTTTGCTTTGTGCCCGCCACCTAGTGTAAAATAAAATCAAATAATACAATCTTAACTGTTGTGGCCTTTCTTGATCAAAAGAGTTGGTACCGTTTAAGGCCAAAAGTAACAGTTTATAGACCTGTTAGTTTCACTTTGGCTTTTACATGCAAAAGGATTTGTATTGCATTGAATTTATAAACTCTGACTTGTGAAATCCATAGTTGATCTGTTTTCTTCCAGTCCAATGTCTAGACTTAACTAGATTTTTCTACCCCAGTGATACTTCACACCCCCCACCTTTTTTTTAACAGTGTTTTTTCCTTTAATGACTTGTCATGTTCAGTTTTCATTTCACTCTTTTGCTCTCTTGAATATATTATACTAATTTGGAAAGTCAGTGAAACTGTCAACATGTTAGTTATCTCAACAAGGTACTTGTAATTAAAATATTATATGAGAGCTACAATCACTAATTCTACTGTATTAACTATTAGGAGATATAGTTTGATAAAAAAACATGGCTTGTATGAAAACTGAGCAAGTAAGTGTATGTCGTTACCTGTAGTGTCCTGTGTAGTACCTTATTGCTTAGTCTGCAGAGAATAATGACTTAAATGTCTGATTTCCTTTCACTTATTAAACCTGTTCACCATGGGATGATGTCTATGAAATCAGATACTGTTATCTTAGATTAGGATTTAATAAAAATTGTGAAAGCTTACTGGCCTAACATTTTATTTTATAATGTTGAGTGTGGATTATATGTAGCCAGAGATATCACTGAGCTTTACTGTCACAGGAGGTAATGTGGTTAGTTTTTGGAAGAAAGAATATATAGGCACATATTTCTGGTTTTTTGGCCTTTTCTTAGTGGACTTGGTTCTTTTTTTTTTTGCAGTTAGTCTACTGGACAATAGTATTCTAGACTTAATGTTACTAAGTTTTAGCAGGCACTCGGAAGTGATTTTCATGAAATTGTAGTGATGAAGCAGACCCCATTGACGCACAGATTTCAGGGGCTTTGCAGCAATAAATAGGGCAGGATGTGCCTTAGAAAGAGAATTTAGGGGAACTCTAACTGAGATGAAGGAAGGTGGCAGTGAAGAGGAGGGAAATGTCTTCAAACAAGGTGGAACATAGGATATTTTGATCACATTGATAGGACACAATCCTGGATAGAATAGTAAAAAGAAAGGTTTAAAGACATGTAAAAAAAAATTCTTGTTAACAAATTATTTTCAATAGCTAATCTTAAATGGTTTTATTGCCATGTCGGAGAGTTGCACTATTATACCAAGACTGATTACTGCGTCTAAAATGTTTTATAGTAGAATTGTCAAGGACTTGATTTCAAAACTAGCTGCCAGGACAGGTATAGTTATTAAATTGTTTTCTGGCAGTTCTTCTGTCTTAAAGTATGTTTTTACATTTTTTAGATGATTTTTATAATGTTTTTAGCAGTAATCCTAATAGGTGCATAATTGGGGAATTAAATCTTCTCTTGTGGTATTTTAACCTCCATCAGATAATAGGTACCCAAAGTGTTCAAAATGGTATTTTAGACAAATCATATCTTGATAGATAACTTTCCCTTTATTTGGGAACATACATGTGTTCTATTAACTTAATTGGATGGACTTGTAAAGTATTTCTTATTACATATACAGAAAGCGTAGTTAGAACACAGAACATTGATTTTGGTGTAAAGAGAATAATGGGAAAGTTTCCTAGGTCTGTATGAATTCAGGCTGGGTGTGCATTTTAAAACAATCTGCTGACACAGAGCTGGTGCTGAAATCTGTTACCTAGGCATTTTCTAGCTGTACAACATTGTGTCATTAAGACCTTCATAGAAAGAGTGTTTCCCTCACAGAATTTGATAGGTTGACTGCTAAATTCATTTAAATTTGCAAATGGATATGCAATATATAGAAATTACTTCTTTTTTGGGGTACAGGAAGTGATGAGAACTAGGTTTAAAAGAAAAGACCAGTTAATTATACTGAGAAGATAAGATAGGGAGTGAGGTTTTCTGTTTCAAATTACCTTCTTGGTAAGATTTCTTCCAGGAAGAGAGCTTGCCATTTTGAGGCAGCAGTTTCTTACTTGGTAATGCCAGAATGAATTTAATTAATGCCAGCCCTGAGTGAACTTGTAGCAGGGTTTCTCCAATGGGGTTTTCCTCTTTGTCTTTTCAAGTATGGGTAGCATTTGACTGATTTCCAGTGCCCTTGGCATTTTACTTAAAGAACCACCACTTAAAAAAAAGAAAGAAAGAAAGAAAGAAAAACAACAAAAAACCCCCACACCACACACACATATAAAAACAAAACCAAACCTCTTTATGATTTGATTATTCTCTCTTGCTTTTACTTTGTGAATGCTTTTGAAGAATACTCCTACCTCATTAGCTAGTCAAGTTGCTGTGATATTGGATCTATTCCTACGTAGGAAAAAACACTTAGAAAAAAAAAGTATGTACATATCCTGGCTTGGCTATTGAGGGGAAAAGAGAAAGAGTTGAGTGTTATTTAGGTTTCCTGATAGGGATGTCAGAAAGAGCACTATACAAGCTTGAAATTTTTTTAAAAAGCGCTGGCTAATATTTAGGTATCTCCTGAAATTCTTTGTTATTTACTTTTTATGGAAATTAATCCAGTGAAATACTTTAAAGTTTTTGTTTTTATTCTTAAAGTGGTATTTTCCAGATAAAGTCTGGGGTAAACATTCACATAGTCACAAATATGTAATTCTGTAATTGTGGAATAACCTGTATGCTTTGTTTGGTACATCTTCCATGGAGATGTCAATGGATATAATCCTCCATCTGTGAATATTTTAAATGTTGAAATAAAAATAAGAAATGTGGCCTATGTGTCATCACAGTTTCACAGACCTAAAAATGAATGGCTTAGTTATCTGTTGAAAGGGTGTTGTTAACAAACAATGCCTTCCTGGGTGTTGCTTTTGGAATGTGAATTCGTCTTAGCAGGTTATATCTCCTGAGGACCTCTGGAACCTGACCAGACTGGACTGGATGGGATTGGACTGGATGGTACAGGGTGGGGTGGGGCAGGGAAGTGGGGGTGGTGTGGGCCCGTTTTTCCCATCTACCTGATCCGGTTGGAAAAACGCAGATAATAAGGTGTATAGAATCTCTTCTTTTTCTAAACCTTATGTTTTCTAGATAGATTATTCCATGGTATACTTAACCGCATTGAATGCTGGATTTTGTTGAGTATTTTAAACTTATATTTTCACTTAGAAGGGGTCTATTTTTTCCCTTCTTGCTTAGTACTTTTGCTTTGTTACATTTTGAGATCTCATTGTTCAGATTTCTGTTCAGGGAAGCTTACACTGGGGTGGGAAGACCCGTGGAAGACTACCCATGAGTCTTCTTGCTGCACCTAATCAGCTTGAAGTTTGTAGAGCATACTGACTCAAGTACAGTCAAGAAGAAAAATATAGTACTTGGAATTTGCAGTCACGGACTTTTTATAGTTTGTAGTACAGCTCAAAGGAGTTAAGGGATTAAAATTTTTGTTTGTTTGTTTGTTTAAAAAGCATGAAACATTAAACAAGTATATGAAATTATTTACTGGGTAACAGTTTATCCAAGACCTGGTCCATTTCTGTACAAAATCTTGCTGCATTGCACCAGCCATGCCAGACCCTAAAATTTGTGCATATCGTGGCTCATGTGCCTTGGAAAGTGATGTGAAATTCCAGTTTGGCCCTCTTCTAAATAAGACCGATTCTTCTAAAAGCTCCTACTCATGAGCATCCCCCCCCCCCCATATGTAGTTGTTGCAGGGAGGGTACATATGTAGATATAATCTCCCCATGGGACCATTTATCCCTTCACCCAGAGGCCCCATTCAGATTCTGCCGATTGTTTTGGTAGTCTTTATAGCAAAAGCTTCCAACCCATTTGAGAGTTATGACTCTTTAGTCTCCATTCTGACACACTTCTTTAGGCTTTCCTTGACTTGCAACCTTGTGATTTCTGTAGATCTGGTCATTTGTAGGTCGCTGGTGGTGGTGACAAGGGTAGGGAGGGCAGAGGCTGGCTGAACGAGGAGCAGAGACTCAGCAGCTTTTTTGTGAAGGGTCAAAAGCAATGAGGGGTGCTCTGGGGAGGATGTGGGGTCAGGAAGGCCATGTGTGATGGAACCTGCCACATCTGGGTTTGGCTGCATCAGTGCTTGTCTGAATTGATCTTCGTGTGTCATCTACAGTTCCATTCACTTCCCCGTTCAGTTTTCTGGTGATTTTTTTCCTAAGTGCCACCTGATTTGTGAGTACTTCCAATAATTTTAAAGAAAAAAATTTATGCCTACTCTTCTCCATTTTGCTGTACTATGATCATTTGGATCTTTTTCCTCCTCCAGCTTAGCTGCTCGAGTTCAGAGAGTGGACTTGTCCGGCAGTGCATGTGGATCACTGCGCAGTCATGCTTGGGGCATGAGCTGGTCGTGAGCCCTCTCGTTTATTGTTTTTGAGGCACAAGCTCTGTTTCTTCTATTCACTGTTGGCCTTGGAAAATGAGGAGAAATAACGTTTTCATGTATTTATGCTTGAGGGATACAAAAGGTTGAAAGGGTAGTGAGATGCTATATAGTAGAAATATGAAGATTTTGAGGAATCTGAGGGTTTCAGCCTCAATCCAGGGTCGACTATCTCCTTGTGCTCAGGTTTGAAGACCAACCCTTTATATTAATTGGGAAGTAATTTCAGAAGCTTTATGGTTTTCTTTAAAATTCTTTATTCAGAAAAAAGGTTTTTTGGCATTGAAGCACTCAAATCTGGTTTTGATCTAGGACTACCCCCCCACCCCCAACCCAATATGGGGAAATGCTTCTTGCTCAGTATAGAGTCATTAACTGGGAGGCAGGAAAAGCTCTCAAACAATTGAGAACATTTTCAATGCATTAGAATCCTGTAACAGTGGTTCTTAAATTTTTAAAAAGGAAGCTTTTAACTTGCTGTAAAGCGACTGTTCAGAATAGTGTTGTCATAAGCCACTTCCATTACAAAACCGCCTCCAGAAGGTCAGCGGGTGTGAGACCTTGGAAAGAAATTTAAAAATGCATTGAAGTCTGGATCTGTAACCTTTTCAATTCCAGCAATCTCCAGGGGGAGAAAAGAAACTAGAGTACTTAAAATTCTTTCCTGTAAGTATTGAAAAGAATTTGGGTTAGACTCCTATTTAGAAATTTTTTATCTTAGGAAAGGCAGAAACACTAAGTTTAACTCCCAAGTTCATGTGTACCATCCCTTCCTGTTAACTGCCCAGTGGAGTAGTAACAATCCCCATTTGTTCAGTGCCAGGGGGGAGAAGTGTGGTCAGTGGTGGGTATTTTATTTATTTTCCCATTTAATATTCATTCTTCCAGGAGAAGATACTCTTATTCCTTACTTTACAAGTAGAAATTGAGGTTTCCGGAGAAGAGTTGACTTGGTCAAAGCAACAAAGAAAGTGGCAGAAGCAGAATTTGAATCCACATTTGGCTAACTCCAAAACCTGAGACTGTTTACCTCCCTGTGTTCCTGTCGCGTAGGCCTTGGCTGATGGCAGAATTCTCTCTTGGTTCATTGATTTTGTGATGGACTCTATTGCAGTAAACATCACCCTGATCTTCACTGGCATCATAGGCTTGGATCGGTGTCTGACCCAGTGAATCCTGTTCACTTTCTTCAAATCGCATTCCCAGCAGTGGCAGGAAGGGCAGTTCTTCACGCTTGGCCCCCAGCACACAGTGAAATGCTAGGGTTAGGTTGATTTTGCTGAACCCTTTAGTCAAGGCTGAAGTCCCAGAAAAGTCTGTTGGTTTGCACTGGTTAGGTTATATCACTGGCCAGAACTCCTAAATGCAAGCAGGTTGAATTGTTATTATTATTATTATTATTTCAATTAATTTTATCATTATCTATTATTATTATTTTGAGGAATCTCTGCACTCAACATGGGGCTTGAACTTAGAACCCTGAGATCAAGAATCCATGTTCCACCAACAGCCAGTCAAGTGCCCTGGGCTGAATTACTCTTGCGTACAGGGACTAGATCTCCCTTTGGCCCGGTCACTACTAAATTCCAGGCACTGTGGGCCTTGTGATGGTGTAGGAAAAACTTAACTAGTAATGATAATACTGGGGAAAAGAAGAGGATTATATGAGATTTGGACTTGGTTTTCCCTCTGCCCCACTTTTTAGTGGGTCTCATGAAGTTGGACTTGGAGGCTCTCTTCACTGTGTGTGGGCTGTCCTCCGGCGCCAATCCAAATCCATTCCACACTCCAGCCCTGCACCTGGTCTGAATGGACACAGCCAAGCCCCCCTGCTCTCTCGCTTCTGGCTGGGTTTGGTCAGTGCAGAGCCTTGCTAGGAAAGTGGAGAGAGGGAGGAGCAGAGGTCAGAGGTCTGTTCCTCTGGCTTCCTTCCTCCTTCCCAGGTCTGCTTGGGCTGGCTGTGTCCCTCAACCTCTCAAGGGACCTTTACCCACTTCTCTCCTGATTTCTAGTAGTCAGCCCCTTATGTTGTACCTTTAGGTCTAATGTGTTAATTTACTATCCCTGTGGTTTGTTACACTTGACTCAGTTATAAATGGTCTCTTAAACGCTCGGGTTGATTTGAGTGTGCCAACTGCTTGTGTTGCACTGACTGCTATGGGATCAGGTACCAGGAACGGTCCCAGGAAACACCCTCTAAATTGTGTAGCGGGCACATCATCTGGAGAGGACAGGGTGAATGGGAGTGTGGGGACAGTGAGACGTGAGGAAGCGTTTACGGCGGCGCCCGAACTTCTGAGCCAAACTGGTAGCATGGACGCCCGGCTGGAGGGCAGGACTGGCATAGACCCAGCAGCTGGGGCTCCTCATCCTTACGGCTGGTGTGGCCAAGAAGAAGTTGCAGACACCTTGGTTCTGACAGCCCCAAGAAGGGACACTGGGAAAGAAAAAGGGAAAGCAATGAACATAGAAAAAGATACTTAACAAACCAAAGAGGGCCTGTGGCAGCTTTGGAGGAGCATCATCTGTGGGGGCAGAGCAGTTATGGGATGAGCCAGGACCGGCTGCACGGGCTGCACCGTTCCGTTGTGGCTCTAGTTATGTGCTCAGTCCTGTAGAATCTCTTTAGGGCGCTGATTGGGGAAGGAGATGGCATTTGAGCTGAGGACTTCGAACCTCCAAATTTCCTTGGACCTCCACTGCTTGCAGAGGCGGCCACACCAACCCCTACTGTCTCCGGCTCCACAGCCCGAGTCAGATCCTAATGTTTCCCTGTTAGAGTTACGAGCCTGCTCTGGGAGCCGAACCTATATATGAAGGAAGGGCTTAGAGAACTTCTGTGGGAGGAGCTCCTAAGCATGTTAGACCAAAGGGGTCCTAGATGGGAGTAGTTGTTCTCACTCTCACATCCGGTAACCACTAGAAGAGTGTGCTTCATCCCAGTGACCTTGGACTTGACCTACCCTCCCCTCAACAAACACATCTTGATTTTAGAGATTTTCAGACCTACAGAAAAGTAGAAGGAACAGTAAAAGGAGCATCTTATATCCTTCACCTATTATTTTGCAACATTTTTTTTTTGAACTGTGTAAAAGTAAATTGCAGATACATAACATATAAATACATATGTATACAAACACATACTCATATAAACATCACGTACAAATCTTTTCGGATGGACTGTTTGAAGAGAACCACAGATACCCTATTATTTCAGAACCTCAGTATGTGTTTCTTAGAAGTAAAGACATATCACACACAATAGCACTGGGTATTATATGCAACTGCAAATTACTGAGCACTACATCTGAAACTAATGATGTACGATGTGTTGGCTAATTGAATTTAAATGACAAAATGATATAAGAAAAATAACCACCTTTTCCAAAACAAAAAATGAGAAGGGTCACATTATTTTACCTATTATCTTTCTTTTTACTAGAAGATCACGGGATTTTTCCTACCTGGTCCTGCAAATAATCTTTCGTGATAGGTTGTTTGGGTTGAAGTATGCGAAGAAAATTAAGCTGCACAGAAATACATATTTGGAAAAGAGAGAAGTATTTTAATAGCCTTTTCAGATAACTGTAGATAATGTTCCATAAGAGCCGCAAAACTTGATAAGGCTTCTTAAGGGTTAGTTGCACTACGTGATTTTTGCTTGAAAGCTGTAATTCCACCATTGGCAACAAATACTGTCAGTTGTTTTTCTTGAAGTGAGAGGCTCAGTTTATTCGTATTTCAGAAATGTCTGCCAAATCACAAGTCTGAATAATCATCGTTTGGCAGTTGTTCTTGCAAGTAAAAATGGTGCTACATGGACGAAAACAGTGGTTTGGGTTCATAATCTAAATAGTTGTGTTTATGCTTTTCCTGAGATAGCCAATGAACTTCAATATGCATCTCCTAAGAATAAAAATATATTCTTCTGCCTAACTTCACTAGTACCACAACTTGGGAAATTTCCCTAATTTTATTCAGTATTCAGTTTATATTTAAATTTCTCCAATTGTTCCCCAAAATAGTCTTAGTTTCTTCCCGTGATACAGGCAGTATCTGGATGAGGTTCATGCCCTTCAATTTGGTTATTCGTCTCTTTCAATCTAGAATAAATTACCTACAATTTCTGTTTTCCATAACATTGATTGTTTTTTAAACAGTCCATGCCAGGGAGCACCTGGGTGGCTCAGTGGGTTAAAGCCTCTGCCTCCAGTTCAGGTCATGATCCCAGGGTCCTGGGATCGAGCCCCACATTGGGCTCTCTGCTCTGTGGGGAGCCTGCTTCCTCCTCTCTCTCTGCCTGCCTCTCTGCCTACTTGTGATCTCTGTCAAATAAATAAATAAAGTCATTAAAAAACAAAACAAAACAGTTCATGCCAAGTGTCTTGTGGTATGTCTCACATTCTGGATTTGTTGTTTCATTTCCTCATGGCTCATTGAGGTGAAATGTCTTTGGCAAGAAAACTACAAAGGTGAGGATTCTGTACATAATCAGAGCCCGCCATAAAGCCCATCGGGCCAGGCTGTTTCCCTCTGATCACTAGGTTAGTTAAGGTAATTGTGGGATCTTAAATTTTAAAGATACCTTCCCCTACCCCTCTTAATTAAATTTTTTGAGAAGCAAGTAAGTTTGGGGGACTTCGTGTGGGAGGGAGGAATGGTTCCAGTGAATTGGTGGTAGAGATTGCCTTTGGCCACCTTGGACTTACCACGCCACTGAACCAATGGACTTTCTGTGTCTGCTGAGTTGACTGGTCTTGATTGTCTGGAGGAAACTGGGCTGTGGAGAGCTATGGAAACCAGCAGATTTTTGGGTAACTTTTTATACCCCCTTGACCAGTTCTCCTGGAGAATGAAAAACTGTCTCAGACACTGTAGTGATGTAGAGTTTGAACCGTGGTCTGGCCAAGGTGCTGGGAGAGGCTAAGGGGCACATGGAGTGGACAGGGGGATCCGACATAGGCCTCACAGAGGTGAGGAATGTCGCAGTGGTGTTCTGTGTGACTCCGTTGTTTCTTGTCTCCCTTCTCTTTCTCTCTCTCTCTTTTTTTTTGTTTCAAGTTTTTATTTAAATTCCAGTTAGTTAACAAACAGTGCAGTATTATTAGTTTCAGGCCTTTTCTCTGAAAGAGTTATGTGGATAACACCAATGTTGGCTAAAGTTTTAGGTTTAGGTGGGAGTATGAGAAAAATCAGTATCGGTTTGCAATGATGTGGTAGTTGATAGAACTTCTTGCCCGTCCTGTGATGGGGGCTTAATCTTCCCACCAGATGACCAGAGAGGATGACAAAGTGTGTGCCTGGGTGTGTGTGTGTGTGTGTGTGTGTGTGTGTGTGTGTGTGCGTGTGTATTAAATGTTCCATCTATCCCTCCAGATCCATCATACCTTCTTCTGTGTCCTGGGAGGCTGATAATGTGTGGATCACATCAGTAGGTCATCCTCTCTAGTTTTTGGTTGGGTTTGGTCCATCGTGAAAGGAGAATGGGGTGGAAGCGGGTAACTTCAGGCTGTGTCTCTCATCACGGCTGCTCTCAAAGTGACTTCTATGTGAGTTTCTTCTTTTGGGTTCCAGTAACTACTCTTTCCCCTCACGTTTTGACTGTGGATGATAACAAATCCTCCATTGTTACTAGCCCAGGGTGAGGAGCATGGGGACTTTTGGTTTTCCTGTGCCTTTGCCCACGCCTTTATAAATAATCTATTTTTAATAAACACACTCATTGAATTAGCTTAATTTGCATGTGTCTTTTCAAACTGGGAACCTGACAACAGGGAAATAGGATTAGCAGAGAGAACTAGCACAGGGATGAAAGCTCTGTTGCTTGGTTCTCGGGATTAAAGTCAAAGGAACATCAGGTGTGTCTTCGCCTTTGCTTTTGGCTTTGCAAAGAACCTTGTTCAGTTATTTTTGCTATGTTTGTTCTCCTGGCAACGAGTGGCTTCTAAATACAGTCACATCACTGACCAAAAACAACCGCTAAAATCATCAACTAAAAATCATCAATTTCCTAAGGAAGAAAAGTTCTTCAAGGTTGGGTTCATCCATTTAATTAGGCAAACTCCTCTCTCCCCAGGCCACAGATTTGCACCATCTCAATTCCAGAGAATCAAGGCTGTGAGGAGGAACATGAGATCAGTGGCCATCTCAGGTTGCTGTGCGTAAATGATTCTGTAGCCTGCTGCTGCACTGCACACTTGCCCTCACAGGGAAGAGGTTCCCAGCACGGGCAGCTTCCACAATTGCTTGCCTGTGGCTCAGGCAAACACAGAGAGGGAGAGGAGGATGTTTCTGAGGACAGGTATCTCCTGCTTTTTGAAAGGTCACATGAGGCCACTTCGATTTTACAAAAGACCTACTAGTATCTGTTTTTGCTAACTGGAAGAAATTCAAAGAGGATTTTCACTTTTATGAAAAAGGACAAAAAGCAAAAATAGTGCTCAGTGTTTGCAGCAAGCTCTCACAGAGGCCCTGAGGACCTGGGGTGGTGAAGGTGGAGCCACCCAGCACCTTTCCTGGGAACTACATGCAATATCCCAGCATCAAGCAGCCGGAGCTCTGAACTGGGTCTGTGAGCACCTGTAATGTATTGTGCGCATCTGTTAGCAAAATGTGTACTGAGGTCTCAGGAAAGCCTAAGAGGTTATTTTTTGGGTCTGGGAAGGCTCCAGATTTTTTCCATTATAAATTAATGGTAATTTTCTTCTTTTCTTTACATCATTTTGGCTTATGAAAGGTTTCATAGGAGTGTTCTCCTTAGCAGAAGAATCCTGTACTTGAAAGATGGTGGGAGATGTTGGCTGCCTTGGAAAAGTTGAGCCAGAGAAAATTGTCAGGGCAGGTATACAAGTTGGACATCAGCCTTGACAATTCATCCTGGGAGGTATTAGCTTTTGCCCTAGGCAGGTTTTTATTCTTCTTGCTGTCAGCCCCACTGGTGCACATCTTTTTAACGGAGAAAAATGTATTGAAAGCTAAAGGACTTGGCAACTTATAAAAATATTGGTGACAAGCAGGTCTTCGTTATTACCCTGCCAGTGTGGCAGAAGCCATGGATGGCTTTGATGAATTTTGATATAGGTCATGGGTTATGGCCAGGCTCATCAGGGTTGGGTTCCCAGGCCTGTGAATGGAAACCTTTGTGGTTTTCGCTTATGTTTCTAATAGAATCTGGCACATCTTTAAATATAGGAATAATCTGTTGTGAGTGGCTCCTGAGGGAACAGCAGCAAGAGTCATGGGCCATCTTTGTCTTTTTGTTGGCTGTGGAGCTTACTCGAGTGGGGAGATTGTCTTTTTGTTGGCTGTGGAGCTTACTCGAGTCTTTTCTATGGACTAATTTCAGACAGTTATTTTCCAGAATTCTATTCTACTGTTCCACTGCCCTGCTGATTCTGGGAGCTGTGAACACTGAAAAGGCTTAAGAGATGTCCTTTGTAATTTGATCTGGATGTAGTTGGCTCCTGTTGTTATTATTGGAAATATATTATATTTTTGGAAATGTCAAATAGAATCTTATTGATGACAGTTGTTCTAACAGGTTTGGTGTATGGATTTGCTTCAATTCATGCAGGAAGCCTATTAGCAACAACTAGCACAATGTATTTATATGAAAATAGATATCTTTATTTGTACCCACCTCAACGTTTGCAAGTATCCCATATAAGGGAGGCTGAATTGCCTTCTCTGTGGGCTTGACAATTATGCCAGACAACACTGGAAAAGTTTGTAGTACACAAAGTGCCTACTCCTTTTCAACTGGAGGTGCCATTCCAAAGGTCACACAAGCAGTCTGGGAGGAGATCCTTGGACACCACCTAGTGGTCATCTAGGGACTATCAAAGGCGACAGCCAAGCCGCCCAAATTAATCCGTGGTGAAAGACATGTCATTTCCAGTTGGTTGTGGACCAATACTTTTGTAAAATACAAGAAAAAAATTATTAGAAAGGTCACATAAAAATACAAGTCACAATTCTTAATTATTAGATTCAACAAAGAATAACATTTTAACAAAGATAATCAGAACAAAAAGTTGAGAGAAAATAAGTAGCTGTCATTCATGGCAAATGTAAACAAAACTAAACAAAACGTTAGGGTGGGCTAGCTATCTCCCTGTGTTAAATGCCCAAATGGAGTTTTGAACAAATGCCATAGGAACCAGTGTTTTAGTTTTGTACCAAATATTTGGTATAAATAAGTACTAATATTTACTATATATAAATATTGAATTTTTAATGTGATAAATGAACTTGTTTTCTCACTTGTTCAGACTTATCTAATCTAGATTGAAAATTTATCTAATCTAGATTGATCACTTGTTAAAATTTATCTAGTCTAGTTACTAGTTACTCACTGGGGATAATGTATATTAAGCTGTTTCTATGCTTTGTTTTTAATAATATACATAATAGGAAAACCAGCTCACAGGAGCTAATTTTAGATGCTATTTCTCACTTTTATGCAGATTGAAACAAGCGAAACAAGTTATATTTTAAAAAGTCATCACCAATCCATCACAAGTAGTCAATTCAACAGTATTTCCTGCCTAACTATAGTTAAACTATCTTTTGATGAAAGAAATGAATTCAAGATCTGTTTCCATATTTTGATGGAAAAGAAAATTCAAAAACATTCTATCCAATATCTAAAGTATTGGTAATTATTGTTAAATTACAGAAATGTAGTTACAGTCTGTGTAAATTTGGTCTTTCTGAATTACAACTTTTGTTTTTGCCCTTAGGTTTCATTTGCAACTGGAGAACATGTTGCATAAAACTATTAAAATCACTAAAAGTACTGATGTTACCAGGCAAATAAGTAAATAAGGCTGCTCAAGTCACATCTTTAAAAAGTGGGAACAAACTCCTTTTTTTTTTTTTAAACTAAGAGCTTGTTCCTGAGTTCAAACACTGTCAGTAAAATTCCCCTCTTGAGTAACGACTGTATCTCAGCAACAGATAGAGATAATAATTGGTTTATGTTCAGCTTCTATATTATAATATAGAATATTACAGAGTATTTATTATGTCAAAGCATTTGCTTTTATGTCATTCACAATTTTTGCTATGTAATAAATATACGATCAGGATTATCTTTTTTTAAAACTATAGCAAGACCTTCTTAATTAAAGGAGCAGCACACTGCATTGATTTACAAGGGTAACTACAAGAGAGTAAGGGATGAGGGGAGATTGACCTTCAGGGGTTTAGCAGAAAAACAACAGCAATACACACACACACACACACACACACACACACACTCCCCTAGGGGTTTAGGAGAAAAAAGAATGTATATATATATATATAATCTCCCACACCACAAATGCACACACAGATGCAGAAAATTATAAAGCAAATGGGCAAAATGTTAAAAATTGGTGAATCTGGGTAAAGAGTATGAAGGAATTCTTTGTACTATTCTTGCAGCTCTTTTGAAAGTTTGAAATTATTTCAAACTAAAAAAGAAAAAGAAAAAGGAAAAGATGATCATTTGACTGGCAAGTAACCAAACTGCCAAAATGTTCTACCTACCTCATGATTGCAAGTATTATTAAATCCTTTAGAAAGCTAGAAGTAAATAAGCAAATACATTAATAAACAACATTAATTACTTCCTAGTTTAGCTGGTAGGATGAACCATAAATTTAAAGGAAAGTTAACTTACTAAAAATTAAAATTATTGTAAAGATTACAAGTTGTGAAAAGAAATGCTTATGTTTTCTAAGATTTGCACATGGTTCAGTTTACAGTCGACAAAGCAATGTCAGATAGTACGCACTGTAATACACTCCTGCAGCTCGGGACTCCTACTCAGCTCTAGTACACAGCTCACCAGGCAGTGGGGACCCCGAATGCTCTATTTCCCTTGTCACAGACCCAGTGCTTGGATGTGGCACCCATGTCAAGTTACTTTGAGTGCTCCTGGCACCTCCTTTCAATCTCTGTACTTAATTCATTTTGCACCAATGAACTGTGGACCGCACACTGGTGTGAGGGACACTGCAAGGAAATTCTTCTGTTTTCCTTCTCTACACACGATACTAACATTTCTGGTCTCCAAGTATGTGGGGCTTCCTCCCCCCGCCCCCCACCGCCCCGGCCCAAGCAATTTTGTTCTCTGGACAACAGCGAGGTGTCCTCCAATGAAGTTCAGTTCCGGCACTACCTGGAGTTAGCATCAGAATTCCCAGGTCAAGAGCTGAGTCCCACAAGACCGAGCCCCTCCCTACTTCAGATGCTGGCAAGTTCATTCAAGTTGCCACCTGTGCTTCCGACAGGCTCTGTAATTTGCCAGAATGGTTCACAGACCTCAGGAAAACAGTTTAGGTCCCAGATTACCAGTTTATTACACAAGGCTGTAACAACTACACAGCTGGATGGAAGAGCTGTGTAGCGCAAGGTGTGGGGAACGGGAGCTCCATCCCCTCTCCAGACATACTGCCCTCCACATGTCTCCACGTATTCACCCACCTGGAAGCTCTCCAAACCCTGCAGTTAGGATAGTTGGGGTTTTTGTGGAGACTTCGTTACTGTAGGCATGATTGATTAAGTCACTGGCCATTAGTGGTTAAGATAATCACCTCCCAGGAGGTGGGTGGGGGTAGGGGAGGTAGGGTAAAAAATTCAAACCTTCTAATTACATGCTTAATTCTCCTGGCAGCCAGCCCCTGTCTTGAGGCACTCGAGGAACCCCCAGACACTAGTAATCCCATGAGCATTCAAAAAGACACTTACTACTTCAGAGATTCCAGGTGCCAGGAAATGAGACAGACACTAAATGTATATTTCTTATGTCACAGACATTCTATTGTTTTTCAAGTCTTTTCTGAATTTGGGGTTGATCTTAGAGCACAGCAACATTAGGATTGCTAAGGAAGACTGGTTGGTGCATGAGAATAAAAACAAGAGTTGACCTAAAACTTTTGGAATTCATTTTACAAAGTCCTGGTGATTTTTTTGGTTCCCTTTGCATCATGAGCATACAATTATCCAAATGAAAAAGAAAAGAAATCACAAAGACATTATTTGCCCAACTTTCACTTTCTCCAGCAGTTATTGGAATGATAACAATAGAGTCTCTCTGAAAGTACCCACCTACACACAGCCCAAAGTTGGTTTCTTCAATAGTGGGATCGCATGTTTACCAGGGACCCGAAGAAGGTTTGTCTAGTAGTGTTAGTGACCACTTGACTATTAGTGCCCACCTGTGTGGGACCAAGCAGGATGTTCATATACATTTTTTCCCCCTAGCAACATTGAGCTGTTTGGGTGGATCGCAAGTTTACATGACATTGTTTTGCAGGTGAGTAGAACAGAGGGTGAGATAGCCAAGGGAGTTAAGTCTTTGAAGTGTTGGACATGGGATAGAAGGTGGTAAAGCAGGCAGACAGTATATAGTGCTAGGGGTGAGGGTGGGTGATGGATGTTGGAGAAATGGTCATGCCAGTACGCTGGAGGTCTCAATGAACTCAAAGAATGTCTGGAGTGGGACTTGGGTTCAATCAACTATAGGTTAGGTACTTTAGCTCGAGATGTATGAGGTGGCTGAGGAAGCTGTTTGAGATGAATGCATTGGAGAAAGGAAGGAAGAGGATATTGAAGGGATGAAGTCGTCTTTGATGCATGAAGAAAGGGTGACCAGAAGGTCAGTAAGTGACTGACACTAACACAGAGGCTTAGTGAGGGCTCAATAGATTTCAAAATATTCTGTAGTTAAAAAAATTTTAATTGTTTCTGAAATAATTTCAGACTTTAAAAAGTTACAAAAATAGCACAAAGGATTGCGGTTAGCTCCTAACTCAGAGTCTTACAATGTTAATATATGATAATCGTCACATCACAATTGTCAAAATCAGGAACCACAATATAACTGTCAAAATTGGGAAAATAACATTAACACAACACAATATAATACATAGTCTTACAGACATGACTCGAATTTCACCATTGTCCGACCAATGTCCCCATTTTTGGTCCAGATTCCAATCCAGGATCACACACTCCCATTTTCACCTCATGTCTTGTTTCCTCTAACTTGAAGCACTTACTCAATCCTTCTGGGCCTTGACATTTGAGAAACATACTGGGCAGTTCTTTTGTAGGGTATCTCTCAATTTGTGTTGTCTAATATGTGCTGATGATTAAATTCAGGCTCTGCATTTGGCCAGGATACATCCTTTTTAGTACATCTTATCAGGAGGTACATGATGTTTACTTGTCCCATTACTGGTGATAACTTTGACAGTAGGTGAAGGGGGTGTCTGCTAGAGGTCTCCCCTGTCTTTTCCCAAGGGGAAAGAAGAATAACATGGGTGAGACAAGGAACACATTTTGGAAGGAGCAACGAGGCCTCTACCCAGTCTCGTGCCTCTGCCCCCCCGGCAAGTGAGGGAACCCCCAGCGTCAGGGAAGAAGGCTGCGGGGTAGCGTCCTCCGAAGGTGTCTTTTTTCTGCTCTAACAAGGGCGTGAAGGGAATGCTGGGAGGAGAAGCTGGATTTGCTGATGGAAGCGGATTCCAGAAGCCTTGGGAAGGATGGGAAATTGGGTGAGAGGGGGCGAAGTGCAGAGCCGCCTGGGGAGTAAGAGAAGGTGATGACAGGTGGCCTGGGGCCTGGGCCTGGAGGTGGTGGCTCAGGAGACAAGGCTTTTGGGGCTTGGCGGGCTCAGGAGCATGGCCACGTGATCTGAGAGCTCATCGTTAGTGTGGAATTTGGGCTCAACTTCGGGCGCTGAGAAGCAGAATCAACAGTTTTCACAAGATGTCCGAGTGGTTGCACACCTCTTCAAGTTCAAAGAGCACGGTCTCAGAGGACAGGGAGCGAACGGCTAATCTGCGCCTGCGTGGCGGGCACTGCTGGAGTCCCCGGCCCGCGCCCCACCCCCCATCCTCCCGGCAGCCACAGCTTCCGGAGCTGCGCCTCCCGATGCTGAGGGAAGGCGTCCCGGGCTGCGGGGTCCGCTGGACCTTGGCACTTGTTGGCGGAAGCTCAACCTAGAATCTGTTTCTTTAGCCCTCTCAGTGATTCTGAGATCCAGACCCACAAACAGATCTCCTACCTCAACCGCGTGGCCGGATTCTGTTGTCCGCGGGTTCGAAGCCGGAGCGGCTGGCTCGAGGCCTCTCCGGAAGTGGGTAAGGCATGGCCGCGCTCCGCGGTTAGGCGAAGCGGGGAGCCACCTGCGGGTGGGTGCTGTTTTCGCTGATTTTCTCCTCATGGCACCACAGACAAAGGGAATTGAGAGGTGGGATCTAGCAAATTCCCAGACTGGAGACCGTGAGAGCCTGCTCAGGAGCTGACCTCACTGCTGTTATGAGCTGAATGAGTCCGCCCAGTATTCAGATGTCCAAGTCCTAACCCCCAGGGCAGCTGTTTTTGAAGACGGAACTTCTAAGGAAGTAAGTCAGGTTAAATGAAGTCACCAGGGTGAGGCCCTGATCCAATAGGGTTAGTGTCCTTATAAGAAGAGGCACCAGAGCTCACTCACGCTCCTGCTCTCACTTTCACAGAGGAGAGGTCACGCGAGCGCAGAGGTCTAGGGATGAAACCTACGTTCCTAACACCTTGATCTTGGAGTTGCCAGCCTCCAGGACTGTGAGAAATAAATGACTGTGCCTTAAGCCACCCAGTCTATGGTGTTTTGTTATAACCACCCAAGCTGACTAATACAATTACTGTAGCTGTCCCCCCAAATGACCTTCTGCAGAGTCGTTACTGTTTATGCTGCACAATGAGGTCTTTTTATAGTGAATAATGAATAATATGATTCCATATTATACTATTTTCAGTAGGTAAAGATTTTGTTACAGAACTGATACACCAAGAATTTATATATATACACTTATAGATATATAATGTCATATATCATGTGTAACATAAATATAAAATATATTTATATATAATACAGTGTATGTAAATATATATTATGCATATATTTATTTTAATGTCAGTAAGAGGCTACAAAACCTTGGGTGAAAATATCAGGAGTTGGGATGTGGGAGGAGCTGCTCACGAGATAGGCCTGTTCCCTCTAGGGTAATCAGTGCTCTGACTTCTCACAGCAGAGTCTGGTTTTTGCCCGGTGGCTTTTATGACCTGTAAATAGCATGATGCAGTATGCATCCTTTTGCATCACACGCCTTTCCCTCAGCATTTGGCTTGTGAGTTTCATCCGTGTTGTGCTGTATGGTTACAGGTAGCTCACTTTCATTGTGTTGGTATTCTGCGTGCCATCTCTCTGCATATTGTTGATGTTTACCGTGGGCAGTTCTGTTTAAACCTTTTTCCTCTTACATGTGCAGCATGGTTAATTCTTCCTTGATGTTTGCCCATCTTGTTTAGGATTTATCTTGCTTCCTTTGAATGACAGCTGGATGGCTGGGTATTCTTTCCCTTCCTTTTGCTGTATACCAGCAGTGTGTTTTCCTTGTGCAGGGCAAGGTCAGGTCTTTTGGGACCAAGTGCAGCCATTGATGGGGATTCTGATCTTTCGCTCTCTTCTGAGCCATTGAAGTGTTCTGTCCCGGGCTCATTTTACATAGCCATTGGTATGTCCTAGCCCAATGGGCATAAGCTTGGGCCCTTGACTCAACCTATTGCTCTGGATAAGCTATGGCAACACTTCCTGCTCTGGCTTTTAACCTCAGTAGATGCAGGTGAAGTAAATAAGTATAAAACATGAAGTAAATAAAATTGTGGAAGCTCATTCTAGTCAAAGATTTTAAGATATTCATTATTTTGCCAGAAGGTGGTAGCAAAGTTACAATCAGACCTTGGGTTAAAAAATGTCCACACTCGATGAGAAGCAAACCAAGTCAAATAAAAACAAAAAATGGGAACAAACTAAGCAAATGATAAAATGGCAATTGCTTATTGAATATGTAATTTTTACCTTATAATCCTATTGTTGGAACTCAGTATTATTAGGAGAAAAAAATCTACAAAGTGAAGACAATTCTTAAGTTTGATGAAATAAAGGATTCTGAAAAGATTCTTGAAGAGCCCAAAATCTTTACCAAAATAATTTCTACCCTCTCAATAGTATTTGGTACTAGACTGACAGATTGGAAATAAAAACTGTAAAGTAATAAAGTTCGGGGCATGCTATAAATTTTACAGTGGTATCCCGTTTTGATATCAAGTTACATTATTCCACACGTTCTCCAGCAGGAAAAGGTGGGAAAAGAAACTAACATCTAATAACTAAAATATTCTCTATTGAGACGATCATGATTATTTTATGAAAATTAAACTAAATAAAAAGATGAGGAGATACTTTTCTTGTTCCTTCCTTGCTGTCCTGTTCAACATTCCTTCATTTCCTTTCCACTCTTGTCTACCTAATGAGCCACCCAGTTCATTCATTCATTCCTTCATTCCTTATTCTTCATTGAGTCTACCATGCCAGGCACTCTTCTAGATGCTACAGAATTCACAGTGACCAAGGCAGCAAAGGACTCTGCTTTGGTTGTGGTCATGCTAGTGTAGTACTAGTTTTCAACAGACAAAAACAAAATATTGTCTTTATGATTTTCAGAGGGTAGACTAAGTCTATTACCTTATATGGCATGAACTTTGAAAAACCTTATGAAGCCTAGTCTCTTTTTGCTGTCAGTCAACAAGCAGGTTCCTTTTGAAGATACAATTAGTTCCCTCTGTGCTCTAGACATGAGTGCAAGAACCAGCTCCCCAAGAGTCTTTCTTTCCTTTTACTTGTTAGTTTTTCTTCAGGGCTGGCTGATTCATCATAGGATTTGGCAAGCAGAGTAGGGATGACAAATACCTTTGGAGGTAGGTAAAGAGAAACACAAAAGTGGAGTTGTTAAGAAAAAGTGCATCAAAGTTTTAGAATAACTCTTCTCAGAAGATGACTTCCTAAAATGCACTTTCCCTGCTCCATTTCTCTAACTTTTGTAAGAACCCTGGCGGGCCGACCCATGAAGGTGACACAGGATCCAAGAGCCCCTTCTCTCACCTGCCTGTGGGATCTGGTTTGTGTTTGACTGTGGAAGCAGGGGGGAGATCACCGTGACTTCTAAGACCAACAATCCCATTTTTGGAAGCCAGGAAATTTTCAAGTGACTCTCCATATATTGAACCGTAGTTTGTTGCTCCGTAAGTTCACCCTCATTTGATACATTGAGAGGAAAGATCTACTTGTCTTTTTACATGTGGAAATTCATATGTGGGGAAACCCATGGACACTCCAGGTGAAATCCACTTGATGTTCTCTGGGGGGCTAGAGTCTTCCTGCGCTTGGATGCTGGTTCCATTGCTGGTGCATTTCTCCCTGAGACTCCCTTACTAATTGCAGTCATCACCACTTTGTTGGCCTTATGGGGGCCTTATCCCCCAACCTTTGAGGGGCCACATCCATACCAACACTTCATGTTCCTGCCTTTGGTCCTTAATTGCCCATAAACAGCCAAGACCAAGAACAGTTATCTCCCGTGTTCCCACCTTTTTGGGTATACACAATGACTTACAACAATGTCTTTTGTTTGCTTTCTGGAAGCCATCTGCCCATTGATCCTCCCAGGAGGTCAAGGAAAGAGGGGGTGCTCAAAGATTTTATCCCAAACCTGTTTTCTTTCAAATTCTGTCTTGCTCTCACCCTCCTTGCAGCTTCTGGGCCAGGCCCCTTGCTGTGAGAGCAATCGTTCCAAAGGCAGAGGGAATTGCGGTTGCTGCCCCAGAGCATGGTTTCCCCCTCAGGCTGGGAGGGGTTGTAGCTGTCTGGGGTTCTGAGGAGAAGGGAGCCCGAGGAGTGGGAGACAGCGAGGTGGCTGGGCTGAGTCCTTGCCAGCTTCCCCCATATCCACATTCTCAGTCATATCATAGTGACTTCTTTTTATTTACTTATTTATTTATTTTTAAATTTATTTGACAGACAGAGATCACAAGTAGGCAGAGAGGCAGGCAGAGAAAGGAGGAAGCAGGCTCCCCGCTGAGCAGAGAGCCTGATGCGGGGCTCTCCCAGGACTCTGGGATCATGACCTGAGCCGAAGGCTTAACCCACTGAACCACCCAGGCACCCCCATCATAGTGACTTCTTTTCTTGATTTGTCAAGGACAAGGTGAAATCTACTTAGGAAACCTGTTATGGCATAGTTACTGTTTCCAAAATGAGAACAAATAATACAATGAAAATGTAAAGAAGAGAACTGGGTAAAGAAAATTGCTGGGAGTGTGAGAGACACAGGATAGGAAGGGGCAGCCTGTTCCTAGGAGCATCTCTATCAGAGGAGGCTTAGCTATGGCCCAGCCTCTGACAGGTGTGGACTTAGAATCTTTCTTTCAGCCTTAAGATTCTGTAATTACATTTCCACTGAACAAAATTCTACAGACTCCCCTGGCAATTTTCAATGTCTCACAAGTCTTAGAGTTAGGAAATTTCATGGAAATCCTCAGAAAATAAGTTATAATCCATGGCACACTTACCACACATATGGAAAGGTGTCCTTAGCATACAGGGATGTGGGTTGTGACAAGAACCAGGAATTAAAGGATGCTTCTCTGCCTCGATGAACTTCTTACATGTGAATTCCCAGCCTGGAAGTTGGAAAGTTTCAAGGGACGGGAAGAACACCGGTGAAACTGAAATTCAATCACGTGGACCAGACCTGCTTTCAAAACACTAGCATGCTGGAGAGCACTTTATAATCCATCCCAACAGCTTCCGTGGCGTTTGCTTTCAGAAATGGCCCGTGTTTTAGAAGAGGATAGCTGGTTTGCTTGGATAGTGTTGTCTCCTGTATATATAAATGTAGCATTTAGAGTCAGGAGACTCGGATTTTGGTCGTAGATCTGGAAAGACTCATTAGCAGTGGGCCCTTTATCAAGTTGCTTAACTTTGCAGAACCATGATTTTCTCATCTGTGAAAGGGGTGATATTAGCAATAGCGCTTGTTGTTGGAGTGCCATGAATATTTTATCATCTATGAGCATGTATTATAGACCTTGTGTAAGGGGTTACTCAGTAAGAATTGAATGCAGTAAGACAGGCTGCCAGTCAAGCTAGCTCATTATGTTTGTTTGTCATACAACCTGGTTAGATAAAGTTTGTTATAGAACTGCCCAGAAACGTTTGAGAGGAGAGTATAGGTTCTTTTTTGGAGCAGAAGAAGGCCGTAGAAAGGTGCTTCGGTTCTAAGCATTTTGTCGGAAGCACAAGCACCACCCACTTTAGGAGACCACAGCTGCCTGCTCAGGTAGCTTTTCAGTCCTCCTCTCTAAGCACCCTGCCTTAGCTACTGTCCCCTCTCCCTGAGGGTCCCCGTCTTCCACAGCATCCTAATTAGGCCCTGGATTTTCTCAGGAAAAGCTCTGAGATCCACCCACAGAAATGTGTTTTGTTTCTTTCATTTCAAGGGTTTGCTTTTGTTTTTGAAGCTGGTCAGTCTGAGCACAGTTCAGCTCAGCAAGCAAGCAGGGGCCAGTTTTATCCCCTCCGTTTTATCCAACAGGTGTCCTTCCTAGTCTGGGCGATGGGAAGGCAAGAGGGCCAGTAGGTAGAGGGGGAAGGCTCTGAAGACAGGCACTTTTGTCTGCTTTTCTATTCCGCAAGTGAAGGGCATGGTGGTTGCTCTGTGGGAGTGGGAGAGACAGGATGAGAGCTTGGGGACTCAGAGTTGTTGGGGCTGCTTGGCTTCTCTGTTCAGAAGAGGGGAGCCCTTGTGGGAGAGGCACTAAAGCAGGAGCCCCCACAATGAGCATGCCTCCTCTGACCCCACAGAAAGTCACAGACTGACATGTGCCCTTGGTGGACAGAATCTTTCATTCTAATAATCTCTCTGGGTCTAGACCAACACTGTCCAGTAGAAATTTATGCTATTAAATAATTAAGAAAAATTAAATAAGAACATTGTGAAGTCTGTTTTGTGGTCATGTTAACTACGTTTCAGGTGCTCAGTAATCACATGTGGCTAGGGGCTACCGTTTTGGAAGCGTAGGTTCAGACTAGCCACCCTAGGGGTGTGGGTGGACATTACTGTGCTCCCGGGATCTGCTAGTCAGTGTCCTGATCCAGAGGAGAGATCGTGTGCTGACAGGCCCTCAGGAGCCAGGCGGGTAAAGAGAGTGAGTGTGGTGGGAGGGTGGGCACTGGGCCAAACTCAGGAGTCTGTGCTTTGTCCCAAGACCAGCTGTTACTTGGCTTTAGCTAATGGTTGCCATTTAGAAATGTAGGTCCCGGCGGTGCAGGGAAGGGGGAGGGCAGGTCTTTCTTTTTTTCTGTTTTGACATTGATAAGTGAATTTCTAAAAATTCCACATTATATAGGTTAAAAACAGCAAAAACTGAAAAGCCAAAATGGGAGCCACATGGCAGCCTTGACATTGTCTGTGAGTCATCAATTTCAAATTCTGCAGATGAATCAAACCACTGTACCCCAAACAGCTTCTGTGGAATCAGACCAGTGTGGTGAGAGGTCTGTGGGAATGTTGGCTGCAGGAGGCCCGAACTGGGGTGTCAGGTGCTAGAAATGGGCAGACTGAATGAAGGAGATTGTGGTAGGAGTAAAAAGGAACCAAAAAACAAAACACATTTTTTGTTTGTTTGTTTGTTTGTTTTTCTTTTAAAGGTCAAAAGTCAGAGAAACTTGCAATATGTACATAGGCTGATAGAGAAGAGGGCTAGGGATTGGCATCCAGCTAGAAAGAATCTCTTATTAGAGACAGTGATTTCCCTGGGGATCTCAGTTTTCTCCACGTCAGCATTTTGTACTTGTGCTGCTGCGCATCCATAGGCGAGGAGGGGCAGCGTTTCCTTGCCCCATGCACACAGCTGTCTAGCTGCCCCCAAATCTTCATTGTATGGCCCCATGCACACAGCTGTCTAGCTGCCCCCAAATCTTCATTGTATGGCTCTAAAGGAGAGCATCCCAAAATACTAGTACTAGCATTTCATTGAAAGGAATGGATGTGCTTCCCTCTCTCTCTCTCTGCCTGCCTCTCCATCTACTTGTGATTTCTCTCTGTCAAATAAATAAATAAAATCTTTAAAAAAAAAAAGGG